>NC_056732.1:1279991581-1280174081 GCF_019279795.1 Protopterus annectens | reverse complement strand
ATACATATACAGATATATCCATATGTAGTAATGTATACATATATATATATATATATATATATATATACATATATACTTCTTCTTTCGGCCTTTTTAGGGGTCGCCACAGCAGATCACCTTGTCCACACATTAATTGGCAGTGGAGTTTTACAGTGTTGAGTTGCCAGCCCGGCGCCCAACCTTCCACAGAAGGCACACTCACACGCACACCTAGGGCCAATTTAGAGTGTCCAATCCACCTGCAGCATGTCTTTGGGATGTGGGAGGAAACCGGAGCACCTGGAGGAAACCCACGCGACCACAGGGAGGACATGCAGACTCCGCACAGAAGGCACCCCAGCCGAGGATCGAACCGGAGAACCTCTTGCTGTGAGGCGGCAATGCTAACCACTGCACCACCGTGGCCGCCTATATATATTTCGTATTAGTTTGTAACAGTAATACATATGTAGACTGGAATGTGTTGGTTCACAAATTACAGTACATTACAATGTGCTGTACATATGTACACAAAGTGACTGTCTCATTTGTGATCGTTACAGTGAAATGCATATGGTATAAGGTGTAGTCTCAAGACCATGAAACATGTGTACACCTTGGATGGCTTAGTGGTAAGTCCCATGACTATAGTGTGCATGGTCCAGGGTTCGACACCTCCGATGCTTTGCAAATGTTTTTTACTGCAGAATAAATCTCATTTAAGCAGTTGTAAGCATGTTTAAAAGTGTTTGTGTGACATTTTAGCAGCGGTTAAACACAGTTAAACAAACTTTGTAACGTATAACCTGTGCGTGCAACACATCCGCTAACTACTCTGGTTATATACATATCTGTGAAGTAACATCTCACTATGTGCTGACAAAACATTACATTCTCTGTTGACTGTAATCTCCAGCAGACATGGGTTTATATGGGTGTTTTGAATGTTTATTATACAGACGATTACTACCTATATATGCAAACTGTGGTTAAGGTATTCTTTTGCACATGATAAACATCCCTGCTTTTATCAGGATTGTAACCTCAAATGCACACTATGCGGATGCTGTAACCATTATACTGTTGACATTAACGTTGCTTCTGCTTATTTCCTATTTAAATGATTTCTATGTGTAAGCTAGGCTAAGCAAAGGGCAGAGGCCCCCAAACTCACTGAGCTTCATGTACTCTTGAAATAACATATAACAAATGCACTGTGAGACAATACATTACATTCCTAACTACATTAGGCATAGCCCCTCACTGACACACTTCAAGGGAAACCTTGTTGTGTGAATGGGTAACAGACTATACACCCCTGGGATCATGTGTCCCAGAACCATACAGCCAGGGGGTGAGGGAGCCTGTCCAGTTTGATAGCTGCAAGACCTGTTGGGGGAATTGAATGGTGCTGAATTGCCACATTAACATGCCCTCTTTAGATCAATAAGTGCCCCTATCACCCTCCACAACCCCAGTCTTCAACAGCTTCCAGCAGCTCTGCCTGGATTTGCTTCATTGGCTATGCTTGACAGAGGCTCAGTTACTTCATCAATAGTGCGGGGAAGGCCAACACACTGTAGCTATGCTTCTAATTGCCCTTGGGCAGATAGGTAGTAGGCTATCTGTGAACCTCTAACATGCAGGCCATCACAGCCATAATATGTGAATAAACAGACCTTCAGATCACAGTATACAGTGAGAAAACTCCATGTAGTCAGGAAACAGTTGAGTACAGCAAGAACATACAGAACACTGATACTTAGTCACTCCAAAAGCTTATCTTGGAAGCTAGAAGACTTGTATAAGTTTAAGGCTTTCTATTGCTTACCAGTAGGTTACCTACAGGGGAGATGAAAAACAAGCACAAATGGGGAACATGCATGCAATGATACCATACCAGCCAATGTGTCAACCTTATAGGCTTTGGAATACTGGCCAAGGCTATTGGCGCCCCCATGGTGCCTTATTTAGGACAGTCTCAAAGGTGAATACCAGCTCCATAAACACACAATAGCAGAATCAATGAGGATTATGCTACTCAACACCAGGGGTTGTGATCACAACATGCATGCACTCACAGCACTCCTTAGGATGGGCAACATCAACATCTGTGCATTAACTTAAATCTGTCTTAAAGCTCCTGAGAGCACACCAGCACTACCAGACTACAACCCATATCACACATTTCAGCCATAGAACATGGACTGACAGACATGGAGGTGCTGCATCCATATTCATCAGGGATACCTACACCTCCAGGTTAGTGGGGCAGCATCATACCTCTGTGATCATCCATGTGCAGCTAACATCAGTCACAACTGCAACGTGGAACGTGGCCTGCTACAGAACACCCTCCATGATCCAGAACCTCCACTACACCTACCTGGAGGCAGTGGAGAACATGACAGTCCTAATGCACAACCTGGCATTGGTCGATGAGAACTACCATACCATTAACTGGGAAACGTACTCTGGTACTCGCTTCCAGGCCCAGTGCTTCCTGGAATGTATCACCTCATATGCCCTGTATCAGGTAGTAACCTCCCTAACGTGGGGTGGAAACTAGTAGATGTGGTCATCACCAACATGGGCAACAGGTGCACCACAGCGGAGGTTAACCGGTCACTGGTTAGATACAACCATGAACTATTCACTGTTTCCACACCCTAGCATCTCCCCCACCCATGGATACCACAGTGTATACCTTTCCTACAGCTAAATCTACACTACCAGTGACAGGGGTGGGGAGTTTCACATCCCCCATGCTAAGGGGAAACACTGCTCAAGATACAGACAGATTTACAAATGCAGTCTATAAGCGCCTACACAGATGTATGGATCGTGCCATCACTGGTAAACCAAGACTCACTCCTCCTAGACAAGGACACCGGTCTGGTGGACCTCTGCAATAAACAGGCTATACTACAGAAGTAGAGCAGTGTTCCAGCCACACAGCAAATCCCATGAAGGGCAGACATCCATGACCACTATTAGTATGATACGTAGGTGTCTCATGACATCATCCAAAGCTAACATCAGCAGAAGAATACGCAAGGATTCTAAAGATAACCACAAAGCCTTCTTTGGCTATGTCAAGGATCTATGTGGCGACACACAGATTTGCACTGTGCCGGTGAAATATAGCACAAAATATGCTGACCCTACTGATATCGCCAACATCCTTGCAGATACAGTCGGTGCATTCTTCACCCCCTAAAGAGCCCACAACACTACACGAATGGTACAGTATCCCAATCATCAGAGATACACAGGTGGATATGGCCCTCTCTAACAGCAGAACACAGTGTCAATGGAGGCAGATGTTGACCCAGAGTGCATCTTGCAAACTGTACAAGGCAACCTGCCCTCCCACCTAATTAAGCATTCCTACCTCAGCCTCTCCACAGGCTACATGCCCATACAATGGCACGTGGCAACGGTTATTCCACTCCATCAAGGTGGAATCACAACTGACCATGGTAACTACCACCCCATACGCCTGACTAGCCTGGTCTGCAATGGTATGGTTCGCATCCTCATGGTACTCTTAACAAGGACATTGGTAACCTTCGAACATGTGACCCAACCCAGGTCAGCTTGGTTGAGTGCAGTTCATGTCTATTGAACCTGTTTGACATCTTACATACAGTCACCAGGACACTAGATGATGGGGGAGGTGGTTCACACATACTACCTGAACCTCACCAAGGCTTTTGACACCATGCCCCACTCAGGTATTATTGATAAACACACCAACCTGTACATTCACCCATACATCACAGGATGGGTTGCCAATGGGCTTACACACAAAACCCACATGGTACGACTAGCGGTCTCCAGGTCCAACTCTTGAACAGTCATGACTGGTGTCCCACAGGACTCAGTCCTGGAAGCCCTACTGTTTGGCATATATGTCTCAGAGGTACGGGCAAACACAGTTGGACTACAGCAGACCATGTTTGGCAATGACTGCAAACTGGGAGCCATGATTGATAGTCCAGCTGACATGGACATCCCTCAAGAGGCCTCACAGAGAACATCACAGGGTGCCAATGACATGGCCTCCAGCCAAGTGCCACTAACTGCATGGTCATTCCATTGTGGAATTGGCTCTCACATATTAACACATAAGTGGCAGCCACTTTAATACAGATGAGGTAATGGGGTATCTGGGGACTAAGGTAAATAGTGATCTTCCCTTTGACAATCATATCTCCACAGTAGTTAGGACATCCTTCTATGTAGGCCATCTGATTACTAAAGGATTCCCACCTAGACATACTGGGGTTATAGTGCCCCTTTACTCATCAGTCCCATCATAGGATATAATACCTCATGTGGGATGTACCTCAGAGGACACAACAGCTGAGGGGGTCCATGAATGTACCTCGCCAAAGGGAATACTGGCCTCCAACATATGGCCTATGCAGCCAGACTGAATAAACTCCTGCTTTACTCAGTGGCATCTCGTTTACCCAGAGATGATCTCCGCTGGCCAAAACAGCCATGTTGAACTCAGGCTTGATGGATATGCTCCACCTATGGGAATCCATGTCACAGTGAGCCACACACTGTAATGAGCTGAACCTTGCCACAACAATAACTGGAAGATGCTGGAGGGACAGTTTCCTGTCACAGACACTCTACATACTTTGGAACAACATCCCTAACTACATTATACAGAGCCCCTCACTAACACTCTGCAAGAAAAAAACTTGAAGGGTGGATGGGGAACAGTAGATGCACCCCAGGGATCCCGCCATTGGCTCTGCTCCACAAAAAGACAGTTAATGAATCAATGGGGTGGCAAAAGCTGACACATTTTGGCTGGCCTTATGAATGGCCTCTGGCCTCTGGCAGTTGGCCAAGTACCTACCTATGAATCTATACATACAGTATCTGCATATGCTGATAGCTTAATTTACTGTTCAGGTGTCGACTTACCTTGTGCCAATGGCTGTTGTGTGTGCAATAGTTGAGTGCTGCCTATGTTGGATGCACACAGTAGACTGCCTATACATGACAATTTACAAGTAGTCTTGTGTGTGTGCCATCCATTTTTACTGTGTGTGCAGGTGGAGAAAGGTGTCAGTCCCTAGGTGCCTACACTCAGTGTGTATGCTATATGTTCCCTCTTTGCCAAGGCATGGGCATACTGGGCATGCCTCCGTCTGCCTACTAGGGCTGGCTCAGGGTGTTCGTGGTCTGAGTACCTCTGTGCCTGTGGGGCCCTTGGCAATGGTGGTGGGTTGTGAGGGCCTTCACCATTCTGTCCCTGCTGCAGCTGTTTCTGCAGGACCATATTGTGTAGCATGGCACACACTATGAAGATGTGGGCACATGTGCCTGGAGAGTACTGCAAGGCTCCACCAGATATGTCCAAGCAAGAGAACCATGGTTTCAGCATCCCAAACACACACTCTATGATGATTCTGATTTGCACGTGTGCCTCATTATGGTGTTCCTGCATGGGTGTGTGTGCATTTCTGATGGGAGTCATCATCCATGGTTCCAGTGCATAGCCAACATCCCCTACCAGGTGGCCATTTGGGATGTCCCCCCTGGCAAATAACCAATACAGCTGTGATGCATGCCAGATGTGGGAGTCGTGATAGCTTCCAGGGCTGCCAGCACACACATCCATGATAATGCCCTGAGCATTGCACACAACCTGGCAGTTGATGGAGGGGTATCCCTTGTGGTTTATGTAGTACCTACCCTGCTCACCGGGTGGTGACTTGATGTGTATGTGCATGCAGTCTATTGCACCCAGTACCTCTGGGTATTCTGCCACATGGTGAAAGAGATGCATATTGCTGGCCAACTCCTCCTGCATTCGGGGGAAGTATATGTGCTCATTGGCATGTGGTAACATGGCATCCAGGAACTGGTGTAGTACCCTGGATGCTGATGCCTGTGAGATCCCCATGATATCCCCAGTTGGTCTTTGAAAGGTACCTGTAGCTAGTATTCTCAAGCTTACACATACCTTCGTATCCACTGGGATGGGTTCCCCTCTGTTTGTTCTGGCTCTGAGGTGTGGCCGGCACAGCTCCACAAGTTGCTGTAGGGTATCCTGTCCACCCTGTAATGCTCTACTATCTCCAGATCATGTAGCGCCTGGTAGGTTACCCTGGGTCTGAACACTCTCCTCCTCCTCTGGTGCCTGCGGTGGTCATGTGCATCATCCTCCACACCACCTTCAGTCTCCAACACATGCTGGTGGATCAAAGCTATGGCAGCCCCTAACATGTACATAATAAAAGTTCCCCATCTGTATACACCACTAGTGCAGAGTGTATGAGAATACACAAATGTGTGTGAGGTGCTTTCACACTTTATAGTACTGTACTATGGATGCTGTTGATATAAGTGGGTGTGTATGAGCTATTCCAGCTGCTGCATGTCTTAATTATGGGTTTTGCAATGAGTACTGCAAGTGTGGGGCCTTTACTGTGGAGATCTACTTGCCTGCCTTGATTAATCTGTTGCCCTTTAAATCACTTTTAGACCTGGATCCCCTCCCGTTATCAGGCATGCATCCACCTGCCATCTTTCTTGTTTTGTACTTTCCCTACCCAGTCATTGCAAAGTGTGCCTTGTAGCTGATATACTGCATATCGGCTTTGTTCTGCTTTGACACTTTGCTGTTTTCTTTGCAGTACAGCCCCTCCCCTTCCCTGTTCTGCAGGTAGCTGCTTGCAGCCTTGTTAGCTGTTGTCAATGGCCCACTGTAGGCTCCTAGGTGTTACTTAGTCATTTGTACTCCAATTTCACTGCTGCAGCATTTCCTTATTTCTTTCCTATATCCTTCCTGTTTCAGCTGCAGTGCACGCCACTCATACCCATTTACCAGGTTTACACGCATTTCCTTCTCCGTTCATATGCATACTCGATTACCTTGTGTACTGTCAGCTAAACATAGCTATGGGCAATTCGACACACCCCCTATCCTGCAGCTTTGCCGTACAGCAATGGTGACACATCCCTCTCTTGATGTCATCTTTATCTCAAGGGCACACCTCAATGTTATAAAGCTACGCTGTGAGGTGCATCCTTACACCAGCGGGGAATCTGCGATTCACTATTACTCCTCTCATTTGCATGGCATTGCCTACTAACTCCTAGCTACTGTGCATAACACTGTCACTGCCCCTTAGCAACCCTTGTGCCATGAGTATGGTGTAGTATGCCTGCCATTGACTACTATGGGGAAATCGTGATATGTGTTTCATTGTGGTTTTATTCTATATTTTTATATATTCCTTGCGATCCCCTTTGCGCACCGCTGCCCTGCGCTTCCACGTCACGATAGTGCAACTATATATATTAAATGTTAATTTTATATTTTGTACATTTTTTTTAAGCCAATGGCTATATATTTAGCCATTGGCATATATTAACAATATAATACATGTGTTTGGTTGGCTGTCATGGCTCCGATTTTATGTTTGCAAAAATGTAAACCGTTTTCTACGGTTTACATTTCTGCATGCTTACACTTTGCTTGCACCACTTCCTGAATCACTACATAACTTCATTTGCATGCTACACTGCTGCACATGGGGTAATTAGCATACAAGGCTCAGAGTTGTGCGGATGTAGCATACGCAGGTAGTGCACATGGGAACAGCTCATACCTGAATCGCTCAGCGGCCATCTTTGGTGTTAGAACGCTGACACTATGCCTGCACCTGGCACAAGCTTCATGAATCCTGGGGAATATAAAAACTGAGAAACTGGAAGCTCTGTTTTATGGATATCGATAGCAGGATAAAAGCAATGAAAATGGGTTTAGTCCATTTTGCATTATATACTGGACAGGCATCTTTTTATCAACCATAAAAGTTGTGGATAGCAATTAATGAAGAGTTGAAGGATTTTTTTTTCTGGGAGGGAAAGAGGGCAACAGTCAAGTGGGATAAGCTGATTCTTCCAATAGAGCAAGGTGTTTTGAGATTACGTCATCTGAAGGGATATTTCAGAGCTACACAGTTAAGTCTCCTATATATCACACAGTTTATTTATTTGTTTAGCCTTTGTTGACTGAGTTAGTCCCATTATGCTATTAGCCTCTTTTTATGGGAGACCTGAGGTGGTATTTATACTACTAGGGGGAATTTGACCAGTGACCTTCCTTGCTCATACCTTTGGAGCCAGTGAGTGAGCACACACATTCCATTCCTAGTGCAGTGGTGGCTGAGAGGATGATATGCAATGAGGGAAAGATGTCAGAAAGCACAGAGGTGAACACCAGCGATAAGAGTAGTAATGAGATCAAGTATAATACAAAGGCCAATTTTTAATAAAATATATTTGCTGAAGCTGAAAAAGAAGAATCAACAAGTCAAACGTGTTATTACAACCTTCCAGTCAGAAGGGTTGCGCAATTATGTGTTGAAGGAGATGGTGATGCAGAGTGAGCTGGAGAATGAAGACGGGTTTCCCTGGGGAGACATTATGGATCAAATCCATAAAGAAAAAAAAGAAGCAAAGTCCATCCTGAAGGATAATAGTGAGACAGAAAGGAAAACCTGTGCAGACAAACTGAAAGAAGAGGAGCAAGAAGAGTAACACAAAAAAGGCAGAAGAGAATGCAAAGCAGAAGTATGTGGTGAGGATTCAAAAGGAAGAAAAAGAACTGGATAGGTATGAAGTCTGAGACAACGTATTGGTTCGTTGGCATGTAAAAGTCCAAGCGGTAAGAGCATTTATTCTTATAAAGATGCATTTTGTGACATTATATTTGAGACTGCTTATGCAATGGAAATTTTTCTTGAGGATTATGAAAAGAAGAACTGTAATCATTGAAGTGTATATGTAATACAAGCATTTAACAGGGAAACAAAAAGGAGATCAATGTATAATTTTGAACAGAATTAGAAAGATAGACTTTGAAAGGACATTTGAAATGCTTATGTAAAGAAGTGCTGGAAATTGCAAAGGTGTATGATAAAAGGGGTTTTGTGATTGGTGGATGGAATTGTAATATTATGCTACAGATAGAAAAGGACAACATTATACATATTCCAAGTATGATAAATGCTGTAGGAATTAAGTTTGTTTAAATACTGGGGGGCAACCCAAAACATGTTTTTTTTTTGTCAGAAAGAAAGACATCTGATAAATAAATGCGATAAAAAGAAATGTTATATTTATGGGAAACTTGGTCATGATGCAAGAAAACATGAGTTAGAATTTATAAATGTAACACAATTGGGCATTTATGGATGGATTGTAAAACTGAAATAAATAATAAGGAATATGAAGAAAAAAAGAGAAGAAAATGAACAAAGAGAGGAAATGTTAGAAGTGGAAGAAGTTAAAGATAGCTAACGACGACAAAGCAGGAAATATAAAGGAGGAACTAGAGGAAAGTTTAGAAATAAGTGAAGAGGAATATATAAACTGGGAAGTAGTAAGAGGAAAAAAAGAGAAATTTTGTTGGTGAAAGCGTAAATGGAAAAGAAAATTTAAAGAGATGGGTATAAAAGAAAAAAAAAGAAAATGAATGAGAAATAAAATAAAACTGTACTTTCTAGAAAGTTAAGAAAATGAGAAAGTGATTTTGCAGTGCTTTCTGTAGATGTACATAGTATTAAGAACATAGTGTGAAGGACAGGAGGTTTGAAATGGTGCTACAAATTTGATGTGGATGTAATTGCAAAATTATAGAGTGGAAAGATAATTTGGAATTTGGGAAATTATTGATATTCTGGAGTAGGTGTATTATGCAGAAATACAGTGAAAATATTATATATAACTTTAAAAAGAATAGGAAGTTTAATGTGGATTTAAAGTGGAAAGAACAAGTATATATAATTATAGTATCATATGCTTATGTTACCTCTAAAGAAAGGAAAAGTTTATTTCACCAGATTCTAGATTATGTAGTGATAAATATGAATATTATAGTGCCAAGAGATTTCAATTGTGATTTAAGAGGCAAGCATTAAAAAGAAAGAAAGCAATGTAAGAAAAATGTTAGAATACATAAGATGTGGAAAATTAACACTTTGGGATAAAAACTCATGAACTTTCAGGAGTGGTGTTTACAGAACTGAACTAGATTACTTCATAGAAGGATTAACTGGAAAGTTAATTGAAGTAGTTTCTTTTTGATCATCTACCAATATGACTAGAGAAAGGAAAGCAAGGAATGTATAAAAATAGGCAAATGAATAAAAAGGTTAAATGAGAAAACATGGGATGAAGAAGGAAAAAGATTAATAACACAGTTATGGAACAAATCATATTATTATGAGACCATTTTATAAAATTTGGTCAGAATGGTGGATGGATTTAAGATAAAACAAAAATGTTTCTCACAGTGTCAGTATGATGTGAGAAAGTAGACAAAGAAAAGTATATAAGGATGCATTGGAAGATTTTGAAAATAATGATAGAGGATATTTTGACAAAGAAAAATAATTATATAGAAGAAATTAAGAGAAAATTAAAGAGTTATTACTCAAGAAAAGATATGTATTGCAAAGAAAAAGAGAAGAAGTATCAGCATATTTAAGTAAATTAATAAAGAAGTATAGTAGTGTAATGAGAGACATGGAGAATGCAAAAGTAAAAATGGAAAGAACCCAGGAACACATTATGAATATTGTAGTAGAGTATGTACAATAAATGTTTAAAGAAAAAAGAAAGCATTTGAAAATAATTTGAGAATTAAAAACATTTTCAGAGCAAGAAAAAATAAAGAATTTGAAAAGGAGATTTTGTTATATGACTTATATAAAGTATTGGGACAAGTGAATATAGATTTAGCTGCAGGACAAGATGGAATAGGATATGAAATGTATAAAAAAATTAATGGAATGGCAAAAAGAATATTTTTAAAGATTTTGAATAAATTGATAAATTAAGGTTTCATGTATAAAAAATTACGTCACAGAATACTTAAATGTATTTGGAAGACATTTAGACTGATAGTCCTGAGTAATGATGACTGTACGATCTTTATGAAAACAATTCAAAAAAGATTTGAAATGAAGATGGAAAGTGTTATTGAGGACAGTATATATAGCATAAAGGGAAAGAATATCAAAATTATTTTTGATAGTGAGAGAGATTCTGGATTATATTAGAAACAGAAGAGAAGATGATGTACTTTTTATATGTGATCTTAATAAGGCATTTAATACAATAGGACTGAACTTTTATGGATGATAAAGAAAAAATACAAGTGAAAAATTAAGAAATTATGTATGTTCACCTATACCAATAATAATGTAAAAAATTTAGTAAATGGTTAGTTAAGTAAAGAGGTACATATGAGGAAGGGTGTAAAACAGTGATGTCCAGTGAGTTGTATACTTTCTGCTTTAGTTATAAATGTGATTGCATGTGAAATAAATTATAAAATGAAGGAAGATGAGTACATAGGTTCATAGGTTCATACTAGGCTATCTGCCCTAGGGCATTTATAAGCCTAGCCAGAGTGTGTTTAGCTTTCGCCACCCATTTTAAATTAATTTTGATATGACCTTTTTCGAGGTTAGTATAGTGTGCCTCTGTCTAACAGTGACACAGAATAACACCTGAAGGGTTAAGATTTCTGGCTTTGTTAATTACACAGATGATATATCAATTGCAAAAAACAAGGCTTGGATAATAGAAGTAATATTTTGTATAAATAAGTTATTGGAAGTAATGGATGGCTTTAAACAAAGAGAAAAGGAAAGTATTAGGAGATGTAGTTAAGAAGGGGGAATATATTTACAATGAATTAAATCTCTGTGCTAGGTTTAAAATTTGGAATAAGAATGTAGTAGAATTCAAAAAGGGAACATATCAGAGTTTAAAGAATTTGGAAAACATATAGGTTATCATTTTGGAAGAAGGTTTATGTGATAAATTCAGTATTATGCATATCTTGCCAACAATAATTAAAAAAATTACTATTGCAGATATTTTTAATTTATACGGGGTTCTAGACTGAATCCAATAAATAGAGGAGTTGTGTTTGTAAATAAAGAGGAAGGAAGTTTAGGGTTAATTAACCCAGTGGTATATCTTGCTTCATTAAATGTATATAAAGTGTGAACGTAGAGAAATCAAAAATATTAAAGATTAATTGTAAAAATCTTTAAATGGAAGTATAATAAATTTGGGTATATGAAAAAAGCAAAAGAGAAAAAGAATGTATAAATTAAGACAATACTATGAATATTAATCTGGAAAATAACAACTGATGAAATAGAAAGGAGAGAAAAGTATGATATAATAATATACTGATACAAAATGATTATGCTATACCATGGGAACATTTACCAGAAGGAAAAAACTAAAGCTATAAAAATAAGAAATTAATGGTATAGTAAGAAAGTAGAATGCCAAGATATTATGTGCAGACTGGTAATATATAAATTACAGGTGAAAGGAAACCTGCCATAAAAAAAGAAAAGTGAAAGAATATGTTTACATTGTGAGGAAGAGAAAACAACTGAACACGTTTCTGAAATATAAGAGTAGTGAAATTATTAGGTAAAGAAAACTACTTTTAATGTATGGAAGTGGATAAGATAAAGCTGGATATGATTAAATATGGCTAATATAAGAATAGAAGTAAAGAATATGTTAAAAGCATAGATAAAATGTTTTATATTATATTGGTTATATGGAATGAAATAAATGAAATTCTGTTTCATGGAAACAGATTTTGGCAACAATAGTGAGTAAAATCAAGTGGTGGTTATGGAAAATGTAGTGGGTCTAAGAAGGATAAAACTTGATATAATAAAGTATGAATGTATAATAATAAAAGAAGAAAATTGAAAATTGTACATTTGTAAATTTGTAAATATGTAAAGGGTCTATATTATATGTCGAACATCCACTTAAAAAAGAAATCAGTAGGCCAACTACACACAACACAATATAGCAAACACTATGAAGTGGGGGGTCTTCACTCCCCACACCCATCAATGTGGGAGGCTATGCCCCCCACACCTACCCTAACTAAATATGTTAACTCTGAGATTGCACTCCAGTGCAGAAAAGGGCAGATTTAAAACAACAGCCAATCAATTTCTTTCCCTTGGAAAGAAATCAGTGATGTGGCTGTTCACTGAAGTGGATGTTTGACACATATGTGTTGATGAAAGGGTAGTCGAGATTTAGTACCATCAAGTATATAATATAGACCCTATGTAAATACATACATAACTGTAAATAATATGTTTTTTGTATAAATAAAAGACCCCTACTCCTTTTGACAGATGCTGTGGGATATTTTACATCCACCTGTGCTACCATCAACTCAAGCAGATGAGGCCTCAGTTTAATATCTCATCCAATGGACAACACACTCTGGAGTGCAGCAGCACCCCCCCCCCCATGCTGCACTGCAGAAATCTATCATTCAAAACCAAAGGGGATGATGATGAAACAGGACAGAATCTCAAGAAATAAGGAAAGATTGGGATTTTGGATGTAGATCCTTAAGGAGAATAACAAAAATGAAGCATATGAGATTAATTGTGTTATATATGAACACAAATGTGAGGAATAAAAAATATGTTTGAGGAGATAAAAATATTTGATAATCAACTTATCTGTAACTATATTAGGGGATTTTAATTGTAATTTAATGAAAGAAAAGGCAGAATGATGCAGAGTATGAAAATAATGAAAGGTGTGGTGGCAATTGTAGATCATTAGGAAAAAATAGAATTTACATATAAAAGAGGGAATTTATGAGCAGAAATTGAGTATGTAATATAGTTAGAATATATGAAAGGCATGGATAGGGAAAGTAAAGATGCAAGCTGCTCTGAACAGAGAGCAGTATGGACAGTCATAGGAGAAATGAAGAAATAATAAAAGAAGAAAAGGGATAAAAATGTTAATAGACAAGTTAAAAAGGAAATATTTGTAAAGGGAAAGGAATTTGGGAAGGAATATATAATGAAACTATTTTATAAAAATATAACATATTTGTGGTTAATGTGTAAAAGTATTTAAAAAAATACATTCTGACAGAGAGCAGTGAGAGAAAAAAAAAAGAAAAAGAAAATATGAGAAACAAGAGGAAAAATATGAGAAATTGTGGGAGATAGGAAATAGTAACTATAAAAAAGATGACAGAAAATAATATGCATATAAGGAAAAGTTAAAACATTATTGTTTAGTCAAAATGTTTTTGAAAGTAAAAAAGAAGCATTACCTTTGTAGGTAAACAAATAAAACATAATGAAAGAAAAATACAGCTTATGAAAACAAGGGCCAGGAATTAAACTACAAACAAGGGGAAATTACTAATACTCTGTTGGAAAGGTAAATGGAAAGTGGAAAAATAAGAAAAAAGGTAATAAAAGAAATAAAGTAAGAAATTCTAAGAAAGGAGTTAGAGAAAGTTGTGAAGGAAGGGACAAATAGTCATAAAAGGAATGATTTGTGGAAATAATAAGTGAATGAATGAATGAATGAAAGGAATAAAAGATGAAGATGACATTTTTGAAGGTGTAATAAACTTTGTATGTAAAAGGAGAGGAAAAAGAAGAAAACAATTGAAGACAGTAACTCTGATGAATGCATATTATAATTTTTTATGAAATTTATTCAGAATAGAATGATGATAATTTTGGATGACGTAATAAGTTACTGCATTTATGGAGTAAGGAAAAATGTAAATGAAATGCTTGTAATAAAAGAGGTAGTAGAAATAAAAGATTAGGGAAATATAAGGCATAAAGATGACTTTTGATGTGACAAAAATCTACTGATAGTATAAATCATAATTAGTTGTGGAATGTTATGAAATAATATGGTATAGAAAAGAAGATAGTAAGAGTTATTACTTTATGAAGTATCTTTAGTATCCATGATGGTGAATGAATGGTTATGAAAAAAGATTACGATAGAAAGGGGGAGGGGTGAAACAAGGGTGTCCAATGAGTATGTAGCTCTTTGTGATGTTGATGAATGAGGTCATAAGAACCTGTGAGAATGGTCTAGAAGAAGCAAGACTAAAAGATAATAATGGAAAAAGATTGTTATTAATGCTATCTCATGCCAATAATGCTATCTTAACAACAAAAATACTTCACTGTGGTGAATTGAGTCCAATACAACACACAAAAACAAATTCAGAAAAAAGGATCACAGAAAAGCTCGATCAGTTCCTTCACTTTAATGCAACAACAGCAAAGCTTTCGGGTTTCCCCTTCTTCAGTGCTAAGACATAACATACACAATTCTCCTTTCAAATAAATAGTAACAGTAAAAATCATGTGACACAGCCCAACCAATAGAAATATACTATATAATTAGCTAAAAAATTATCGCATTATTAATGCCAGGATATACATCTGCTTGTAGCCTTGTGATACAAGCAGATGTATATCCTGGCATTAATAATGTAATAAGCATTAAACCAGTTTTATATAAAAAACAACAAAAACTGCAGTAACTGCACTAGCAGATGTCTATACTGTAAATAAATTTAAATTTGTTTTAGATATGTACTTTTTAGCTAATTATGTAGTATACTTCTATTGAATGGGCTGTCACATGATTTTTACTGTTACTATTTATTTGAATGGAGAATTGTGTATGTTATGTCTTAGCACTGAAGAAGGAGAAACCCGAAAGCTTTGCTGTTCTTGCATTAAAGAGAAGGAATTGATTGAGCGTTGCTGTGATCTTTTTCTGAATTTAATAACGCTATCTTACACAGATGATTTAGTGTTATTAACAAAAAATAAAGTATGGATGAGAAAAGTGATTGACAGACTGGTGGAAGATTTTTAACTGTATGTAAGAAAATAGTTTATATGTGAAATACATATGTTTTAGGTTCATAGGTTTTTACTCGGCTAGTGACCACAAGGGCCTTTTCAAGCCTAGCCATGCATCCCAAATCTCTGGCATGTTCTGATACCCTTGATAACTGTAAGCATGGGCCTGGGAGATGAACCATTTACAGGTAACTTGTGTCCATTAGAGACATAGGTGCCAAACCAGGGATGAATTTCTGGTTTCCCATCCAATTGTCCAAGTTGCACATCAATTGGGTTAGGGAGGAGTTCTGCTTAACATGGATAGGAAGCCTGTTCCATAGATGTGGTAGTCTCTGGAATACATACCTATCTCTCCAGCAGGTCCTATTTATTTCACAGGCAAGGTTTAATTCTTTAGAATGGGTAATTCTGGTGATGTTTGTTTTGCGGATATGCAGGAGGTCCATCAGAGTGGAGTCTGACAATGCCCTGCATACCAGGCATAGATCTGCCCTCAAAAGCCTGTAGGAGACAGAATACAGGGATAGGGCCTTGAGGTGGTCTACAGAGGATATTTTACTTATGCCCTGTATTCTTTTAGTGAGGAACACTGTGGACATTCCAGTTGTTGGATATACCTAGTTAGGTACATACCAAATTGGGCACCATACCTCTCAACCTGGAAACATCAAAAATCTGGACAAAGGCCAAGAAAAATAGGTACAAATCTGTACGCTGGTTAACATAAAATTTGCATACATAATTATGTAACTCTGCCCAGTCCGGTGGAATTGTGGGATACCAACTTTTAAAGGCAAATTGAAGAATAAACAAAATATTAAACACAAAATATAGTCAGCATTTCTCTTGTGTCCCTACAGAGCTGAGTTTTTGGCTGAAAAGGGTTGGATGAGCAGCCCATCTAACTGTTTAAGAAACTACAAATAAATAAATAAAACTCTGACATGTCAAGAGCAGCTGTTATGAACCAAGATGGGCTTGGTACCACTATCATAGCATTACCAAAATTACTAAGCCATGACATAAAAAATACATAAAAATAGGAAGAACACATCTCTCCAGTACAAACTACACATGTCCACATTTAATCAGTGGTGCACTTGAAGAAAAAAAGACATTTTTATATCAACAGTACTTAGTCACTACCTCTGGAAAAAAAGGCTATGTTGACAAAGCAGGATTCAAGAAATCCTCTGTAGAGAAAAGGAGCTGTTGTGAATACACCACTAACTGGATTTGTGTGTACTCTGACACACAGGAGAGTCATTTAAAAAAGCAAGGTGCACATGCACACAACCATTAAAATATACATGGATAATATATACTGCACATAAATCAGTAGGCTAGTCTACCAAACAGTCACCTATCAACTAAAATTAGTTTAACTTCTGTTTCAATCTGTTTTTGCATATACAAAGCTCACGTCACATTATGTACTGATAAACTAACACACTTAGCCAGAATACAACAGAGAAAAGAAACTTAAGCATAAATTCATAGCTGGGGACTGCTGGTTATGCTTCACCCAGTAGATATGGAAATGGGCAGGCTGTGCAAATCATCCAGTCTTTATATGACAGTTTAGTCGGCCTAACAAGACCACCTGCATAGTTAACCTAATATTAATTAACTATCAAGAAATCGGTCTGCATTTAGTCTGGCAAAGCAATGTTCTTATCACACAAAGCACACAACAAGCAAATCACACTGCCTTCTTTACACCATATGTAATAAATGCTGGTGCAATTTAATTTTCGTTTTTATCCCAGGATTCCCAGCTGTACATGAGTAATCCTTTCAACCAAAAGTCGTTATCACTCAACAGAACTAGGAGCACATATGAGTAGACAGCTCTGTTGAAGAAGTATACATACTTCGTTTAGTAAGCACAGTACCATACCTTAGAAACAACATGCATTTGGATGCCAGCTGTGTAGGTAAAACCAGACTTACAGTCGTGTAAAATACATTCCAATTGGCAATAGAATCCAGCAGCAGAAAAAATAAAACGCATATAAATACATTCCAATCAGCAATACAAATCCAGCTCGCAGCAGGGAAAATAAAAAGTGTACCAGCTCGCACTCTAGTTGCTGACAAGCCAGATTTCAAACAGCCACCCGGGAAAGCCCTTGAGCTCAATTCCAACTGGCTGACGGTGCTGACATCATCGCGCACGTGATGACATCAGCTCCGAAAGCACGGAAATTTAAAAAAACTGCAAAAAATCGGAAATGAAGGGGTGCCACTCAGGAATTCTGGAACCCCATTATTTGGACCCAAAACTCGGTAAAAACTGAGTAATTCAGGATGGTTGGGAGGTCTAGGGGGCACTGTAGTCAACAATATGTCTAATGAATGCTGAATACAGTGGAACAATGACTTACTTGGACTTAGATGCCATACCTTTGTTTATCAGTTGTGCAACATAGAATGATTTCCTCACCACGGTAGACACATGGTGGTCAAAGTCTAGATTACTATCTATGTGTGTCCCTAAATCCCTGACTACTGGGTCAGCTCAAAAAGTGTGTTGTCAATATGATAGTTACCAGGGATGGATGACTTCCCAAAGAATACTATTAATCATTTCTTGGCATTTAGTTTTAGTCCATGGCTCTGACACCAGTTATTTGTCTGTATCAGCCCCTCCTGGAGAACATTTGTGTCAGTGCAAGATTTGATGACAGCTTCTAATTTGCAATCATCTGCAAATTTAGTCAGCCAGTGATCATTAACATTGGCCTTGACTTCTGAGACGTAAATGCCAAAAAGTAGCGGACCAAGGAGTGATCCCTGAGGGAATTCACTTGTGACTGGCCTCTTTGTAGTGGTTGACTCCCCAATTCTAACTTCCCAGGTCCTGTCTGTGAGCCAGTTGGCTATCCACCGGGTGACATATGGTTTGTACCTAACCTCTTGAGGTTGTCAACAATGACTGAGTGGCGTATTGTGTCAAATGCCTTGGCCAGGTCAAAGTAGGGAGTGTGAATGATTTTGCCTTCATCCATTGCTTTGGTGACCTTCTCAAAGAAGTCTACCAGGTTGAGTAGGCATAACCTGCCCTTGATGAAATCAAGTTGGATTGAGTCCAGTGCCTGGAGGTTTCCTATGTCATTACTGATCATTTCCATGGTAATTCTTTCCATGGCTTTACCTATAAGACTAGTGAGACTTATGGGTCTTTAGTTTCCAGGGTCTGTAGATGGCCCACCAGTGTGCAGAGGGATAACTGATGCTTTTTTCCATTTATGAGGCATGAAACCTGTTTGCAGGATACAGTTAAATAGTAATTTCAGAGGCCCTGATATGTCATGTTTCATGCTACTTAGAAGGCATCCAGGGATATTGTCTGGGCCCACTGATGCAGTGTTCTTGGTCTTACAGAGAACATTAAGGACCTGTTGCCTAGTGATAGTAGAGGGAATTATATTTGATGATATTTCCTGAGAGAAGCTTGAGGGGAGAGAGGGGTAAAGTTGGAGCTGAATTTATCATCCAGGAGGTTTGCTGTACTTCTGGCTCAGTATAGGTGGCTCCATTTACAATGAGCTCTGCACACAATTGTGTATTGCCTTTGAGGTTGCAGACATAGCTAAAGAATGCTTTGCAGTTGTCCTTGGCCTGGGAGGCCAAACTTGCCAAACATTTGGCTTTGGTAGACTTTATATTGTCCTCTGAGTTCTTTGTTTAGTTTGAGGAGAGTGCTTTTATTCTGTTGGCTGCTGTACCTCCTAATTTTTCCCATGATTTTCTTCCTCCTGTTATACAGCCTATTGATTTTGTGATTCTACCATGGCGGCTTGTTTTTTGAGTTAGTTCTGTACAGGGGCAGCTCATACTATTGGACTGCAGGACTGCAGCCCTCCCCCCAGCTGTAAAATAAAATAAAAATAAATAAGATAACTAGCTGTGAGTCCCAGAATGTTGCACATGTGTGCAAGAATCCAGACTTCTGTTTAACAAGTCCCGTAACTCTGTGCATGCGTGAGGGAATCTGGACTGCTGTTTAACCAGTCCTGGAACTCTGCGCATGCATGCAGGAATCAGGACTGCTGTTTAACCAGTCCGGATTATGAAGAGAAGGCATCAGAGTACAGATGCCCAGAAGTCTATGTGGTTACAACCACATAGATTGGAAGGGGATTGGACTACATATGCAGGCATGTATGGATAGCTGCTCTCATGGGAAGAAGGGACTTTGTATTATTTCAAATGAAGCTGCTGCTGCAGAAAGATGGGAATTTGTAGAATGAAGCTGTTGCTGCAATTCCAAACTCAGGTACACGTGTGTATGTAAAATGCCCTAGTTAAATATACCTGGTGGTTAGAGTGAAACTTTAGGAAATATACCTGGTGGCTACAGAGAGTAACTCTGGCTCAAACCCTGTACTTTGGGTGCAGGGAGCAGCAACCTGAATTCCCTCCCCACCACTTGTGAAAACTATTCAGATTTTTGCCTCATATTTTTGTTCTGTTCTGTTCCTCATAAAATCTGTGGTTTTCTGGATTTTGAATTCACTAAATAATGACAGACATTTGAATTTCAGACTTCATATTCTTCAGAAAGTACATGGTAACACAGAACATTTTATTCTATCAATTCTCTAAGTTTATAAGATCAATATATGAAATTTGTCTCTATTTTTGGGGCTGTATTCCCCCATTATTGACTTTGCCAAGGTTTGTTTTCCTAAGAGATTGAGAGCTATTGTGAGAACTGAATTCACTGAATATGTTTGGGGGCTGTATTCCCCCATTATTGGCTTTGCCCAGGTGTTTTGCGCTAAGAGGTTGAGAGCTATGGTGAGAACTGAATTCACTAAATGATAGCCATTTAAGTTTCAGTCTTCCTGTCTTTCAAGAAATAGCTGATTTGGCATAGTGGTGTGTTGCTCTGACTGTAATATACAGGATCCTGGGTTCAAGTCATAGCAGTGTAATGCATGGTGGTAACACATCATTTTATTCTAGCAACTTTCCAAGATTATACAAGCAATGTTTAAAATGTATCCCTGGTGTTTGGGCTTTTGTCCCCCCAAATAAATTCTGGCTATTTCCAGATTTCTTTGGCTGCAAAGTTGAGAGATGCAGTTGAGTGTCGAGTGGATTTTATAAGGAGCTGAGACCTACAGGGGAAGAGAAGTTTAGTGCTTCTTATGCTGAGTCGGCTTGCATTGTTAATGACATAGATTGATTGATTGCTTTTGATGCAGATGGCTGTGGGTTCTACTCCCATGGTATGTAGATGCATTGCTGATAATGTACTGTGTTGTACTTTTACAGGGGGTGGATGCTGCAGTTCTGAGAATGTCCTCTTTGGTGGAGATACCTAGTAACTATGAACCTGTTATCAGTTTGCCATCCATTCCCTATTGCAATATTACTAGCTTATCATTTTATTAATGTAACATAGGCAATTTATTCCGCAAGGGCAACAGGCACTTTATTTGTAGATGAAACAATGAAAAATAAAGTTGTTTGCTTGCAGCAAACTCTTCATTAGTTACAGCTCTCTTCAATGTGGAATTAGTTAGATGACTTTTACTTCTGCAGAGATTGTGAATATCTACTGATACTGGTGGATTCTAGAAGTTTGAGTAGATTTTTATGATGGAAATCTTCTGAACTGGGCAGTTTTGTCATTATTGATGCATGCAGTTTGTTTCATTGTTTACTGGAAAAAATGTTCAAAGCAATAAATTTAAAATGCCCTCTAAGAACTGTACTGTATTATACAAGGAATATAATTTGGTACAGTCAGGAAAGTGTATCAAAGAACACACATCTGTTTCATGTGCAAGGGGCCTATGATTTGAAAACAGCCCAAAGTTAATCTTTATCTGTCATTAGCCAGATGTATTTTCTTTGAATGTGAGTCTCAATGCTGTTTCAATGAATGTGAGTTTCAAGGGCAGAGAAGTTTTAATGCTAAGTCTATTTTCATTGTGAGACTACATTGGTTATTGTAGCAGATGTCTATTAGTGTTTGTGCTGTAAAATATAAAATAAAACTTTTAAATGAAATCCAAATCATTGTAGAAGTAAAGCAGTATGCACATTACAGTGTTTATGGTAAATGGGGTGAAATAGCCAAGTAATGGGACATTGGAATGGCTGCAGGGGGGAGGCTCCATTCGACCATGATTTTGTGAGGGGGGAAGGGCAGCAAACTCAAAGACAGCCCCAGCTGAACTATACCTCTCAACTGTCCAGATTTTCACAGAATGAATAGATTTTTTGCTTCTTATTTGTGGTTTGTTCCTCATAAAATTTGTGGTTTTCTGGCAAATCATTTAGGAAAGAAGTCACTAAATAATGGCAGACATTGAGTTTCAGACTTCATACCCTTCAGAAAAATGCATGCTAAAGGAAGACCTGTTATTCTATCAACTGCCTAAGTTTATACAAGAGCTATTTTAGTACTGTTTGTATGTTCCCCCAATATATTTGGCCTTGTCTAGATTTCCTGCATTAAGAGGTTGAGAGGTATGTGCAAATAAATTGCTTTATAGAATTAGGTATATAAAAAGCTCTCAATTGTCCCCAATTTTGTCTCAAAATGTTGCTGTCCCCCTAATAATCCCTCCACAAAATGGCAATTTTGGAAGAAAACATGGAGGGTTTACAATTAATAAATAATTGGAATGATCAGAGTTACATATTACTTTTATTTCAGAAGTGCATGTAGATTCTCTTATTTTGTCAGCTGCTCAAATTAGCAGTACTAATATTAAAAAAAGTGTGGCTTGTGTGGCTATTTTATATTTTTGCATCACATTTTTGGTCTGTTTTTCATAAAATTGTGGTTTACTGACAACTTAGTGGCAAATCATTAAAGACTGAAGTTAGAAAAGAATGACAGACATTTGAGTTTAAGATTCCATACCCTTCAGAAAATGTATGCTAATGCAAGACCTATTATTCTATTATCTTTCTAAGTTTATTAAAGCAATATTTAAAATTGTCCTTATTTTTGGACCTTTGTCCAACTTCTATTTATGACTTTGTCCAGATTTCATGCTCTGAGGTTGAGAGGTAGGAAATGTGTCAGGGCCATTGCTGTCAGCCAGAAACATTTCAAATTATGACATACTTGTACCCTACTCCCCCATATAGTGACTCTGAATGTGTCCAAGCAAGGCAAGAAATAGTTATGCAGTGTAAGTGTGCAGAGTATCCCCCCATCCAAAGTAGTTGATTTTGCAGAATGTTCTGGTTTTCTGTCATATTTTTATACTGTTGATTTATGCTTCTAATTATTCAGAAAATGCATGTTCTTGCAGTGCCTGTTGCTCTGTGTTTAAGTAGCAATCCTTTAATGACCATCAGGTAAGCTTGTCTGAGATTGTAAGATGCAAGTAAGCTTTAATAAGCATACCGTTAAAAAATTACCAACATTGAAAGCCTTTTTATTATTGCCATGCAGAGAATATTTGCATAACTAGATAACGTATAAGCCTTAGGTATTGAAATGCATAAGACAGTATTTGTAATAAAGGACAGGATTACAGTATTTTCAGAAGCTCATTACATTTCATAGGTTCATAGGTTCATACTAGGCTATCTGCCCTGGGGCAATTACAAGCCTAGCCTGATTTTGTTTGGCTTATGCCACCCCTTGATTTGAGTATACTGTGCCCTTTTTAAGGTTTAGTTTACTGTGCTTCTGTCTAATAGTGACACAGAAGTAATCCGTTGGAGACTTGCAGTCATCTTTGCAGGCTTTACCCATAAACTAAACAGAATGCCAATCTATCATGTATGGTCCATGCCCTGTGCAGTAATCCTTTAAGCAATTTATCTTGAGCTTGTTTCTTGTTTGCTGTTCATTTTTTACTTTTCCCCATGAAACAAGTAGATAGTTGTTATCAGGCAGCAGGCCTTTTTCGGATATGAAACATTTTTACAAGTGGGGGTATCACAGAGATTGCTACTTTCAACATGTTACTTGGTACTTTTAAAAAGCTGAATATAAATTATAATTAGAACTGCAGTGCAAGGAGAAGTGGTTTGAGTTGAGTGCTGATTGTTTTTTTATACTTGATTTTGATTGGCATTCCAGTAATGTATTTAAAAAGTAATTTATTTTTTCATAGGTTCATAGGTTGGTACTAGGCTATTGGCCCTAGGGCCTATGCAAGCCTAGCCATAAAAATTCCCTGGATATTTCTTCCCACAATATTTACTCCTCTGGGCCCCTGTCTAGCAGGGCGACTGACATGATCCCCAGGGTGAATTTCCTATCTCCCATCCAATCATCAAGGTTCCTTTTGAAGAGGGCCAATGAGGCACTCTGCTTGACATGTATGGGCAGTCTATTCCAGAGTATGGGGAGTCTCTGGGTCAGGAAGCTATCCCTCCAGCATGTTTTGTTCATTGTGATGACAAGGTTTAGGTCCCTGGAGCGTGTGGCTCTGAGGGATTTGGATGTCTTTAAGTGGAGCATGTCCAGCAGCTCATGGTTTGACATGGCCTTGTATGTTAAGCAGAGATCGCCTCTGAGTAGATGATATGCCACAGAGTATAGCTGGAGTTTTTTTAGACGGTCAGCATACGACATCTGCTTTATGCCTGTGATTCTTTTAGTGAGATATTTCTGTGGCCTTTCCAGCTGTTGCAGATGTCTTGTGAGGTACATACCAAATGGGGCATTATACTCTATAATGGGTCTAATGAGGGATGAGTACAGTGGGACAATGACCTCCTTTTTTCTGGATGAAGAGCCCTTAGTGATGAGATGAGCCACATAGAAGGATTTCCTGACTGTTGTGGCGATGTGGTTATCAAAATTGAGACCACTGCCCACCTGTGTCCCTAAGTCTCTTATCACACTTTCGATGTTTAGCGTCCTGCCACCTATGTGGTAATTCATGGGTGCATGTTTTTTTTCCAAAGGGGATAACTATACATTTCTTGGCATTAAGCTTGAGCCCATGGCTCTGGCACCAGGCATCTGTTTCAGTAAGGCCTTTTTGTAGAATATCCACATCATTTGGGGATTCACTAATGGCTCCCGGTTTGCAGTCATCTGCAAACTTTGTTAGCCACAGTCCCTTAGTGTTGGTCTGTACTTCAGAGAAGTAGATGCCAAACAAGAGTGGTCCCAGGACTGAACCCTGAGGTACTCCACTTGTCACTTGTTTGGAGCTGGATTTGGAGTCGGCTACTTTTACAGTCTGGGTTCTGTCAGTAAGCCAGTTGGCAACCCATCAAGTGACGTAGGGATTTATGCCCAGCTTAGTAAGTTTATCTATGATTCCAGAGTGGGGGATGGTGTAGAAGGCCTTGGCATGGTCCAGATAGGCTGTGTGGACCACCTTACCCTCATCCACAGCTCTGGAGACTGATTTGAAGAAGTCAATCAGATTCAGGAGACAAGATCGGCCCTTCACAAACCCAAACTGGGTGGGGTCCAGTGTTTGAAGGTTGCCAATGTCTTTGATTATAAGTTCCATGATAATGCGTTCCATGCCCTTGCAGAACAGGCTTGTCAGACTGATGGGATGGTAGTTCCCGGGATCCAAGGTGGATCCTCCCTTGTGGAGCGGGATAACTGTTGCTGTGCGCCACTCAGTGGGCACGAAGCCTGAGGTGAGACTATGATTAAACATGACACTTAGGTGAGATGCCAGTTCATTTTGTAGTTCATGTAGTACACAGCCTGTGATGTCATCTGGTCCCATGGATGCTGTATTCTTAGCTTTGGAGAGTGCTGTTTCTACCTGTGTTGCCGTGATTATCAGAATTTGGCAATCTTTTGGTATTGAGATGGGCCCTTTAGGGAGTGAGAGGGTGGTGAAGTTGGCACTAAATCGATCTGCCAGGATATTGGCAATATCCTTGGGATCAGTATATTTAATGCCATTCTGTTGTAGCTCAGAGCAGATCTGAGCATTGCCATTTAGATTCTTGACATAACTGTAGAATGCCTTGTGGTCGTCTTTGGAATCTTTGGCAATTTTATTTTCGTAACTAGCTTTTGAGGATTTTATGAGGGATCTCAGCTT
Organism: Protopterus annectens; assembly: GCF_019279795.1. NCBI lineage: Eukaryota > Metazoa > Chordata > Ceratodontiformes > Protopteridae > Protopterus > Protopterus annectens. The sequence continues at coordinate 1,280,148,334 of NC_056732.1, read as the reverse complement.
CTTACTGAGGCTGGTGAGGGAGTTTTTTGCATCCTGAGATTTTCCTCTTTTCTGCAACAGTTTCTTCCTTCTGTTGTATACTTTATTTATAGCAGGGCTTCCTTTTTTTGGAGAAGAGCATCTTGGTTCTATTTGGGATGGCACGATTCATGCACGAGTGGATGTGCTCGTACAGTGCCTTAGTATAGGATTCTGCAGTAGAACTTCCAGATCCCGTCTGCATGGGTGTTGTGAAGTTTGTCACTTCTGACTTCAGTAGCATGAAGTTGGCTTTGGAAAAGTTTTTTAAGGAGGTTTCCTTACTGGGGGGGGGGTCGGGGTGGAATGCGGATGTCAAAGTTGATTTGCTTATGGTCAGACCTGACCAATGAGGGGGTGACCACTGGTGTGGAGCATCTATCTCCCATGTTGGTAATGACCAGGTCTAGGATATTGGCTCTCCTGGTGGGACAATGGATTAGTTGATCCAGGGCATTGGAATTTATGAATTCCAAGAACCATTGGGAAAAGGAGTTGGTACCCAAGTAGTTTTCCCAATTAATGGCAGGGTAGTTGAAATCACCCAGTATTAGGGTGTTTGGTTGTATCTTAATATTTTCCAGTATGTTTAGAAAGGTGTAGTGAGAATCTTGGGGTATGGTGGGGGATCTGTAGCAAGCTACAATTTGAATTGCAGTCTTACCTAGTGTTAGTTGCACCTGGAGAATTTCAGATGCATTGTGTTGGGCAACTAGCCTGGAGGTGTGAATATCCTTGGTGAATATGGACACTCCTCCACCTTTAGTGTTTCGGTCTTGGTTTTGTGGCCGAAAAGTGTGGTAAGAATTGTAGCCTGGTATTGCAGGGGTGCTCTCTGGAGCCTTGAACCAGGTCTCAGTTACTGCACAGATATTGATGTTCTCCATTTTAGGAGTGCCTCGAGAGAGTGCATTTTGAGGTTTAGACTTCTAGCATTGAGTAGCATTACCTTCAGATTTTGCATGCTTGTATCTGTTACGGTGGTGGTTTTATCCTTTGAACCTTGCCTAAAAAGGCACTATAGGGGTGGCAAGAGCTTTAGCCAGTAACCTGAATCCCAGGGGTGACAGGTGCAGACCATCTCTGGCAAAGCATTGTGGTTTGTCGATCATGTATTCCCAGGCAGACAAATACTGGATCCCCTTTGAATGACACCAGAAGCTTAGCCAATTGTTGAAGTCAATCATTTTGTCCTTTTACTGTGGTATCATTCTGGGCGAAGGCAGGATGCTACTCAGGGCTAGGGTCATACCTGCCTGGGTCACATGATCCAAGAGCTCTTCCATGTCTCTCTTCATGTAGTCCAGGGAGGTACATCTCAAGTCATTCACTCCAGCATGGACAATGACAGAGTCGTATTTGTACTTGTTGTGGAGTGACTTGAGTGCATGCGTTATGTGGCGGATCCTGGCACCTGACAGGCAGCTGACTGTAATTTTCTCTTTGTTCAGTCTGGTGAGTGGGACATCAGTGTGCCTGACTATAGAGTCACCTATGACTAAAGTGTTGGGTACATTGTCTTGCCTTAGGGGCTGTTGTTGGGTGGCACACTGGTGTTGTGAGCTATGTGTAACTTTGGTTGTGACTGGTGTTTCTTTGCGTTTTGGCTTCGGAGGTCCTTGTTGCTTGGGCAGGTTAATGTTAAGGGCCACTGCATATGTGGGTTTAGTGTTGCTATGTGTGGGTGTTGATGGTGTGAGTTTTGAAGGGCTATGAGTTGCTTGAGGTGTAATGCAGGTGTTAACCTTCTCCTCTTGACTGTCTAGCACAATCTTGGCCGGAGAGAGCTTAGCTTCCAGTTTGGCTATGTAAGTGCATCTCTCGCAGGTTGTAGTGTTGGGTGGTAGGAGGAGAGGATTGTCTGTGTACATGAGGCAGTTGCCGCACTGCCCCACTATGCCCAGATTCACCAGGTGGACAGGAGAAATCACCGGAAGCTGACCCTTGGACATGCCTGTTTAGGTGCTTTTTTGTAAAGTTTAAGAGCTGTTTTCTCTTACTTTTGCAAGGTATTCTGCAATTATAGGCTGTTTAGTGCCTATGATTAATTTCTCCTTATTGACAAGGAGAGCTGAGTGCTTGAATCACTTTCAGGCTTCCAAGTGCTTTCTTGTAAAGTTTAAGAGCTGTTTTCCGTTACCTTTGCAAGGTACTTTACAATTATAGGCTGTTTAGTGCCTATAATTAATTTCTCCTTATTGACAAGGAGAGCTGAGTGCTTGAATCAGTTTCAGGCTTCCTAGTGCTTTCCAGCAGGTTCTAGTGCAAGTGCTAGTCACAGAGGTTCAGATTTTAGTGCTACTACTGAGAAACCAGCTAGTGCTAAGAGAAAATTTGAAGAGCACACTTTCTGGCACCTGGAATAGTTTAACTGTAGCCTTGCAGTGCTGCACGATATGAAAAATGTGCAAACACACGCGTTTTTAAGCCAGAAAGTTGAAAGGTATAGAAATCAGCCCAAAAAGGCTAATAAAATTACAATTTCAGAGAAACCACTTCTCTAGCGTTAGATAGGCAGTACAATGCTCACCAGTCCCACTGGTAAGCAGTAGGACTTCCCTCTACCACAGCAAGGTCTGGATAGCTCTGAGCACAGAAAATAAAGTCCTGAGACAAGCAATGCCTGAGATATGGACTGGCTAGGAAAGGTGGGAAACAAGCAAACAAGATAGTATTTTTTTTTTGTTGTTGAAACAGGCTAAACAATGCAATGCAGTAAATAAACACAGAAAAGGCTAACACATGAGTGTGTAGTCCTAAACAGTAAATGCAATTAAAACTCTACAAAATTAGCAATTTAAAACTTTTTAAATGAAGCAAAGCAAGTGCACAACTGAAAAATGATTTAAGAGGCAGTAAGACAGCAGAATAAGTAGCTAGTCTACATATACAGAGAAGCCTATATATACAGAAAAGCAGCTAAAACACACAAACACTTCAGATGCAGTGCAACCTAGAGCACTTGAGTTGAAGCAATATTAAGGCAATTACAGTTATAATAAATGCTCTAAAATATACTATATATTTACAAAATGTTTGAAAAGCACAGTCAGAACCAAGGAGATTCAGGCAACTATTTTTTTTTATGCCTCACAACCTTTTTGTTTTCATCTAGATATTAAGTAAGCTGTCATGTAGCCAATGCACTGAAATGTTTTTTTTTTCTTTTCCACTTCATTTTGTCTTGATTGGACTCTCATAATGACGGTTTGGCAGCCAGGGCAGCATATTTAGTTAAAGCCCCAGTTGTGGTTTTGAACATAACCTTTCCTCTTTCTAGTTGGCCATACCCCTTCAAGTTGGCCCCACCAATTCAGCTGTCTCCTGCAGAACCCCTTTAATATGAAGTCACCAGCCTCTACTGGTTCTGTACTTCTTCCTGGTGGTTACAGCTGCCCCTATGCAGCTATTAACATACTTGTAGGGTTTCTATGAACAGTTCTACATAGGCAGCAGTGTTCTCAGGGTTTATGAGGGCTTGAAATTTTGCCAGGTTCTCACTTAATAGCAGGTTTACCTGGGGGGTCCAGGTTTTATTTTTACTTCAAAGGAGACCATTGCCTAAGAAAGGCACAATGGGGAAGACAATGTTTCAGCTAATACTCGAAAGCCTAGAGCAGAGAGGTACACACTATCCCTGGAAAAGCTGCATGGTCTGTTGACCATCTCCTTCCATGCTGACAAATATTGTACCCCCTTAGAATGACAACAGAAACTAAGCCAATTATTAAAATCAATCATCTGTTGTTCATATTGTAGCATCATCCTTGGAGAAGGTAAAATGCTGAAAAATGCTAGGCTCATACTAAACTGACACACATATTCCAAGAGCTCCATGATGTCTCTCTTCATATAGTCTAGGGAGATATGTCTCAGGTCATTTACTCCCACATGGACTATGACTGAGTCATATTGGTACTTGTGGTCCATTGACCTGAGTGCCTGCATAATGTGGCAGCTTCTAGTCCCTGATAAGCAACTGACTGTGACTTTCTCCTTACTCATCCTGGTGAGAGGGACATTGTGCCTCATGATGGAGCCTCCAATGACTAGAATGTTGGATTGCATGGTGGCTTGCCTTATGGGCTCAGAGGTAGAGGATCCATGAGATGTAGCTCTATGTGTTGATGTGGGTGTTGTTTTGAAAGACTGCATTTGGGACTGCTGAGGGTGTACTTCATGTAGGAGGTATTTTTGGTTTAGGAAGGTTATATTTAACTGCCTCAGCATATGTGGGTTGATATGTCTGCTTTGAATTGTGCATGATGGGTGCAGCGTGTGTACTACTGACAACCTTATTGACATTAGGAGTATTTTTATGTGAGAGCTTTGCCTCCAGTGACATTGTGTAAATACATCTCTCATATATCATATCAGTTTGTTTGAGAATTAACTGGTTGTCAGTAAACATGAGGCAATTTCTAAATTACCTCAGGGGATTAGCTTACTTAGATGGTGTATATATGTTCCTAGTTTTATGGGCGAAGAACTATCAGAATTTTGGAATAAGGAATAGTACACAAAAGAATATGAGTGTCTAAATGTAATGAATCTTTTTTTATTTTTATTATTATTATTTTACTGTTATTTTAGTTGTGAAAATGGTATATGAATATAAGCATGATGATAGAAATGATAATGTTTAGTGTTTAAAAATATGATTAAGAGTTGTAATAAATACAGTAAAAGAGGAAAAATGAGTGTGAAATATGAATAGCAGAGAATGTGAAAAAAGATAAAGATATGGAAAATTGAATTAAATTATGTATAAAGAAAAAGGAAACATTGCTACAAGAACATAATGAAATATATATATATATATATATATATATATATAGATATATATATAGATTCACTTTATAATCCTGAAATATCGAATTTCAGAATTTCGACATCATAAAGCAGAAACCTTACACTCCCGAACCCCAAGAAGCGCGAATTTTAAAATCCCGAACATTACACTAACCATGCACCACACACACACACATACACACACCTTCCCCCAACACACAAACACTCAAACCTACACTACATGCAAGCAGGGGGGGCAAGCACTCATGCACACCCCCCTACTTAAATATACTAACTCCAAGGTCACACTACAGAGACAAACACACAAAAACATCACCATACAAGCTACATTTCCCTCACACACACAGATCACAGTAACCAAACACACTGACACACACTAAAGCCCCTAGCCAAAACCCTTAAACATAAATACTTACCTGAACTTCCAGCTATCCCTTCACACAGAGCAACACCAGAAGCACTACTTTAAAATCTCATACTTTGCGATTTTGAAATTCGTGCTTCTGGGGTTTTGAAGTTTTGAACTTTCGGCTTTATAATCTCGGGATTCTGAAATTTGGTATTTCAGAAATTTGGGATTATAAAGTCTTCCTATCTATATATATATATATATATATATATATATATATATATATTTGCATTTCCATGGAAATGATGTGAAAGATGCAATTAAATAATTAAATGAAGACAAAATAGATTAGAAATGTTTTATAAAGGGAGCTTTGTTATGTATACTTGTGTTGGCATCTATTTCAAGGTTAAATTCTGTGAACCTCCATTCATTGAGTCGACAAGTGTGAACGTTTATTTAAGAGAACATTCACATCAGTGAATTTCTAAAACAAGGAATGGAATTGGTTGGTCAGTTCAATAACAGGAGACTTTAATTGTGATTTAAGAGGCAGGACTAGATGGAATAGAGTATGAAATGTATAAAAAGTTATGGGATTGGAAAAAATATTTTTTAAAAATTTTGCATGGATGGTTAAATGAAGGCTTTTTGTATAAAGAATTATGTAGTGGAATACTTAAATTCATACTGAGGAAGGAAGACAGAAGACAATTAAAATATGGAAAATGATAGTAAATAATGATTATACGATCTTTATGAAGATAATACAAAAGAGATTTGAACCTAAAATAGAAAATATTATTTAAGATAATATATATAGTATACATGTGAAGGGTTGTCAAGAATTTTTAATGATAGTTAGAGAAATTGTGAATGACATTATGAATAGAAGAAGTGAAAATCATGATAGGAGACCTTAATACGGTTTTTGCTACAATTAGACATGAAATCTTATGGGTAATAATGAAAGAATAAAATATAAGTGAGAAAGTTAGGAAATTATTATGTCAGCATATAACAACAAAGTAAAAATACTTGCAAATGGCTAAGAGGTACATATGAAGAGTTGTGTTAGACAGGGATGTCCAATGAGTGCTATACACTTTGCATTAGTTGTGAATGTGATAGTATGCAAAATAAATTACAAAATTAAGGAGGTGGGGTATATAACACCTATAGGGTTAAGAATTCCAATTATGTTAACATATGCAGATCACATTACAATAATTGCAAAAACACAACATTTGGATAAAAGAAGTAATAATTTGCACAAATTAGTTTCTAGAAGTGATAAAAATGGATTTAAATAAAGAGAAAGGTAAATGTTTAGGTGATATAGTAAAGATAGGGGATATATATTTTACAATTAATGACATTTCTGTGTTAGGTATAAAATTCAGGAATAAAGATGTAGATATAATTCAATGGGAAAAAACAATAGAAAAAATAAAGCAAACGTCTTTTCTGGAGAACATATAAATTGTAATTCAGAAAAATTGTTTATTTGATAAATTTAGCACTGATAGGAAAGATAGCATACTAAGCAAGTGTATTTATGTTGCCAACAGTACTAGAAAATGAATTATTGCAAGTAATTTTTCATTTATATGAGATTCTAGATTAAACTGAGTAAAAAGAGGAATTTTCTATGTAAATAAAAAAGAAGGAGGTTTTTAGGGTTAATTAACCCAGTAGTATATGCTTCTTCATTAAATTAGTATAAAGTGTTAAAGTGGATAATTAAAAAAGATAAGATATCAGTAGTAAAATTTTATATATATATATATATATATATATATATATATATATATATATATATATATATATATATATATATATAAGTATGATAAACTTTGAGGTATGGTAAAAAAGGGTAAAGAGAAAAACAGTGTATACATGAAGAAATTAAATGTTACCAAGAAAAAAATATTTTTTGTGGAAAATAAAAATTGATGATATAGAAAAAGATAGAAAAGCATGGTATAAGAATGTAATGATAAACATTACTAGGTAAAACCATGGGAAAATCTAATAGATGAAAAAAAATAAAGCTATAAAATAAGAAGCAAACAGTGTAATCAAAAAGTTGAATTTCAAGATTCTCTGTGTAATAGGTAAATTGTCAATAAAAGGAAATGTGCCATATAAAAAGAAAAGTGGTAGAATATGGTTACATTGTCAAGAAGAAAAAAACTATGGTACATGTGTTTTTGAAATATAAAAGAGTAAAAAGGTTATTGGGAAAACTATGTAACAAAGTTTTTTTTTCAAAGATATAAAAGAAGTGGATAAAATAAACATGGATATGATTAAATATAGATATTATAAGAATAGAAGTAAAGAATATTTTAAAAGAATATATAAAAAGTTATTCTATATTATATAGGTTATATGGAATGATAAAATAAATGAAATTATGTTTAATGGTAAATAGATTTTAGCAATAATAGTAAGTAAAATCAGATGGTGATTATGGAAAAAAGAGTAGGGGATCTAATAGGGATAAAAATTATGAATCCGTGTAAATAGATTTGTATGTCTATATATTTGTACTTTTGTAAATATTTGTAAATATGTAAATATGTTGTAAATAGTTGATGGTTATGTGCTGATGAGTTCTGATTAATTGTATAATTCACAACATAAATAATATAGCAATAACCCACAGCTGGATGTGGGTTATGCTGGATTTACCTGTGGTTGGTATGGATTGGTCACAAGGGCCAAGTCAGAGTGATCAAACAAAGCAAAGTCAATCATGGGTAAATCAGAATTACCCACACCTAGCCGTGGGTTATTGGTATTATACAATGACATTTTTTTAAGGGAAAACAAACTTACTTTTCTTATATAATGTCTTTGTATAACAGTGCCGTGGTGTTCTTCCACATTGTTTCTGGATTCTGGCCTTTGATGATGTACTGCACATATGTATGTGACTTACATTCCCAGGCTTACCCAGTACAGCACTGCTTTAAAAAAGCAGGCAATGAAGAAAGGACAATCTCTGCTGGTATTTTTTTGAAAAAAAACCCTTGTAATCTCCTGATAGTGAATGGGACTTTGATTGTGATGAAGAATTTCTTCTTCGCTGTGACTGTCCTCTAGTATTACGTTTAATAGGTTTTGCTTGCCTTGTTGGGAGTGGTGCTGGTGGTTCTTTATTTATTGGAGGCACCATCGCCCAACAGCATACATTTTCACAATAGTCTCTAGTTGCCGTGTAGCTATATTTTTGTTTCATTAACTTAATGTACATTTCCATATTGTTCTGTTGCATTGTAGTGTGTAGAATAGTAGTTAGGCTCTTTAGTTCATCTCTTATTTTCTTTCCATATCCTTCTTCTGATATAGTACCTCATATTTGTAATATTTTACTTCCTACAACTTCTAATACTTCCATTTGACCATAGCATAATGCTAAATGCCAGTGATGTACTGTAGGTGTTTCAGAAACAGAACTTAAATGTTTTCTTACTGATTTGGTACTTAATTCAATAGTTAATTTTGAAAAGTCTTAACCAAAAAAAAAGTCTGGCCGCTCAACGATACTTTAGCAGCTGGAATTTTGCTGTTAGTGTATGGTCTTAAGTGCTCGGTTTACAACAGGCACGCTGGTTGGGCTGACCAATCAACATGTTCATTTTTGAATGTTAATGGCAAGTCATTGTATAATACTGAATATCACTCAAGATGTGTAATCTACAGAGCAAATATCAAAGACAGTTTTTTCAGTAAAATCTAAGGTTTTACCTGATGCCATGAAATAGTTTGTAAGTCACTTTTTTGAAGTATTAAGTGTACATGGAAATACCCCGAATATAGTATAATATGAACAGACATTGACAATGAATTTTCCTGTCTCTTACCATGGTATTTCTCACCATAACCCTCACTAATACAAAAGTCTCTCAGTTATGAAAAGATGAACATAAATCTGAAAATATGAATAATAATTGGCAAATGGTAATTCATTCCACAACTGCAGGAAATCCTAGCTCAACAATCTTGGTGTCATTTTGTTAATATATTCTTGCTCTTTCTAATATTGCCTATTATTAACTGGTAAGTTGCTTACTAAGTTACTTGAACTGCGGTGGTGGTGCTACGGTAGCGTTGTCACCTCCCAGTAAGACGTTGTCCTGTTCGATTCTCAGCTAGAGCGTCTTCTGTGTGGAGACATGCATGAATGGGCGTACCTTCATTGAAGGTTGTGCATCAGGGCCGGCAACTCGGCATGTAAAAATCTACTGCCAATCATTAGCGGACCGGAGTTCTGCTGTGGTGACCCCTAACCGTGAAAAGCCGAAAGATCCAACAACATTAACTGGTAAGTTACTTAGTTAAAGAATACAGACCCAATAAAGATCTGGACGCTATGAGGAGCTATGGATGTTAACTGAAAGTATGAAAAAAAGATGCTGTAAGCTTGAATGAATTAGCATCTCCAAAAGAAGCACCCTGAGTAGGGAAGCCAGACGAAAAAGGTTCTATATCATCTGCATTAGTATCATAAAAAAGTGAAAGACATTTGATAAACGTAAGCCAGATTATAATAACCTTCCTATTCAGACTTGGTAGAATAGGTGATCTATTTCTTTTTTTTAATCAGAGTACTTCCTGAAGTAGCGGGTTTAGATTCACCTTTAAAGATCTGAGCTGCTTTCTGAATGAAATCAAAATATATCATTAATTTGTTATAATCAGTGAATGCACGAGGATTAGCTTCAAAGGTTGGGTAGACCAGTGTCTGAGTACTGCACATCTGGGAAACTAACATCTGGTCTCTAGATTCCTGAAGAGTTGGCATTGTGGTATCTGGCTTCTTCTCCAAAGTTATAACAGATGACTTTGATGCAAGCATCTGCCCTACTGATGTCTGTCCTCTAGATGTTCCAATCACAGTTGCCACAAAACAATGCTGGGAGGAAGGTGCAGAAACACTGATATTCCCTGGAGGCTGCTGTAGAGGAATCTTTATAATAGATCCTGCCCTAGAAACTGGAAAGTTCTGCCACTGGATGCCATCTATAGCAAAATGACTCTCTCTCCTGAATCCTTCTGAAAAAAGTAAGACAGTATAGGGAACAAGTAAAGATTACCAGAATTCACCTCACTTTGTGGGTAGAAAACCTAAAACCCAGCAATGTAAGAGGGAGGGTTTGCCCCACTTTACCCTCTTGCCTGCTCCAAAGATGGATTTGTAGTAGGTTGCACAACATTAATATTCTTAATTCCTCTTTTTTTCCCTACCCAAGTTCTTGTTTCCTTGTTTCTGCTATTTTTACCAATAACAAAAATAGAAATATCAAAAGAAATACTGACCATTCTGTTACACTCCAACAAAGTTTTTAAACTCTTAACTCTGCCCATTTGGGGTTTTCTGACATTGTTAGACATACATTATGATGCCTTCCACTTTCCCCTCCACCCGTGCATTGTAGTAGCTCTAATAAGCAGACCAGATAACTTGAAGATCATTGTACATTGTTTGCTTAGAAAGGAAAACGTCCTGCAAACATACTGGGGGAGAGGGGGTTCCCTTTCTTTATATAGTAGAAGTTATTTAGTTGCTGCTGTATTAAGAGGAATCTTGGATAATGACATTCATAGAGATTATCTGCTTGCTTGTCTGTTTCTTTATTACATTATTTTGACCAGGAATGTGTAGCTTGTCAGATCCCATTTCAGTATTTGGGTATGTTGATGTTACATACTTATAATTCTACTATCACATGTGCCATTCATTAAACACAGGCACAAAACTATCTGAAAACATGTAAAAGGAGCTACTGAACTATGACTGAAGTATGAACTAGTTTGTATGGTAGTAGATGACAGCTGGGAGAAAACAATCTAGGGTACCTCGATCAGGTCACCTATCATAACCAGTTTGTTAATGTGTTCTCTAAATGGATTCAATAAATTTATCTCAAAAGGGAAAGGGTAAATTATGAAGGCACACATTGACCTTCACAGAAAAAATATGAATTACCAGTCATACCCAGTATGTTAAGGTGTTTGAAAAATGGATTCAAGAAATTCACCTCAACAGTGAAAGGGCATGTATTTGTTTGTTTTGTCAATCAGATAGTTAGGATAGTTAGGCAGGCCCTGGGACTGTTTTCAGCCTCCATTCTGTGCCAAAAAGGCACAAAGACATTTAACATTTAAAATACAGTTAAGTATACACATTAAAAAAATCTTAAGTGCAGTTAGACAAGGGGATATATATATATATATATATATATATATATATATATATATATATATATATATATATATATATATATATATATTAATCTACTTCAGAAGCTTGAAGTTTCAAAACTTCAAACTTCAAATGGCCGAGACCATAAGATCAAAGTTTTGAAACTTCAAAAACCTAATAAAAAATAAAGCAAAATTATTTTTTTTATGTTTTTGGTACCCCCCACACCCCCTCCTAATTAAATATACCAACTCCAAGATCGCACCACAGTGAGGAAAATGGTAAATATCCTATTCCACATTGTGCAGCAATCTCCATTCAAAATGTTCAAATGTTCAAAACTTTGATCTTATGGTCTTGGCCTTTTGAAGTTTGAAATTCTGAAACTTCAAGCTTCTGAAGGGGATGCATATACACATATATATATATATATATATATATATATATATATATATATATATATGGTTCTACCTGACTTCGTCGACAGCTGAGAAGACCGACATCGAATTGAGCTCCAGAAGATCGAAAACGAAGAAGACCGACGCGAATCGCGGGTTGCAGAACATCGACAATGCAGAAGACCGACACGACGGATGACAACACCAACGCCGAGGATGCCGACATGGGGAAAGGCTGTGTGAGTATGCGGTAGTGACGGACGTTAGGGTGCGAGGCAGGTAAGTGTGGAGATTGACGGTCTGTGGGGATAGGGGTGGGTTAAGTGAGTTAGGGTTAGGGAGCGATAGGGGTGGGTTAAGTGAGTTAGGGTTAGGAGCGATAGGGTGGGTTAAGTGAGTTAGGGTTAGGGAGTTTATAGGGGGTTAAGTGAGTTAGGGTTAGGGAGCGATAGGGCGGGTTAAGTGAGTTAGGGTTAGGAGCGGTAGGTAAGTGTGCGATAGTGACGGACCTTAGGGTTAGGGTAAGGTTTAGTGTGGGCTTGTAAGGATTTTGGTGTGCTTGTGTTGTGTGTGTGGTTTGTGGAATGGGGATGTGTTTTGTTTTGTATGGGGTTTCGTGTTTGTGTACCGTCGGTTATTTCGTTGTCGGTTATGTGTGGTTTCGTGTTTATGGACTGTCGAATATGTGGTGTCGGTGATGTGGTTGTCGGTGTTGTGTGGTTTCGATTATGTCAGGTAGAACCATATATATATATATATATATATATATATATATATATATATATATATATAGTTGTGTGTGTATATATATATATATATATATATATATATATATATATATATAAATATAGTTTGTGTGTATATATATATATATAGTTTGTGTGTGTGTGTCTTACAGCATAAATGAGGAATAATTATATGCAGTATATTTATAAAAAATTGCAAACTCTAAAATATACACTAGTTTCATCAGTAGTACAGACACCATCACTTTTGAATCAGCTTGGATGTGTTGCAGATTACAGAGAACTGTAGAATTAGAAGGGAGGAGGGGACGTAGCCTGGGTCATTGAAACATTTACATTTTTACTCATCCATGAGGTATGTTTTTAACTGTAACTGGAATGATTTTACATTTTGGACTTTATCAGGGAGGCAGGTATTACTTTATAAATTGCTTTTTAGTGGCAGCCAGAATGTAAGAGGATCTCTATAAGTATAGTCTATTTTGTCTTCTTAGATCATATGGGGCTTGACTATCAGCAATATGTTCTTTGGCAGTGGGCAATAGCTTTCATTCTTGAGCTTTTATGTAAGTAAGTTTAGCAGAAATATAGCTGTAGCTTCCAATGATAAAGCCACTTGGCTTTGAAAATATTGCAATGATGTGCCATTCCATATTGAAAACTAAACTGAAAATCGTATTTTCTGCTGTTTGCATGGTGACAGTATAGGGGGTTGAGGTTGCAGTACTGTCAAAGTGCACACTGTAGTCTGGGAGTAAGCACATTTCTGGCAATAGCTAAGTAAGGTTTAGAACTGAAAATGGGAGACATTTTTTAAGAAATCTTTAGCTGAACCAGAACTCTGTCAGCTGCGCATTCAATATGACTGGCACAGGAAAGATTTTGGTCAAGCATAATGCCTAAATATCTTTGTGAATGGTGTAGGGTGGTTTGTCCTGTAAGGATCTATTATAGTTGAGGCTTTTAGATGTGACAGTCTCTGTGGGGTACCAAACATCATTACAAAATATTTTGCTGCATTAATTCTTGTTAAAAAAGTTCCAAATATGAGACAAATTAATGTCCGGTAAACATTAAAGGCACACATTGATCTTTACAGGAATATATTAGAACAATATAGAAAAGGTAACAGATCATCAAAAAATATTATGTGTCAAAAACAACCTAAATATACAAACAGATGAGGATTTATCATATACTATATCCATTAAAAACTAAAATACCAGCAGAAACAGAAAAAAAAAACCTGTAAGTTGTACAGATGTCTCTACTTTGGAAGGTCGAACTTTCAAAACTTCGAACTACATGTGGTTGAGACCATTACATCAAAGTTTTGAAAGAATAAAAAGATTTTTTTTATTAGGGTTCCATTTCTACCTAACCCCTTTGTCTCTCTTCTTCTTTTTTAGGTTAGCAATCTACCTCCACTGTCTCAAAGTCCTCTGACCCTCCCTGCCTGGAACTACCTCCAGTCAATTCCCTTTGTGGGTTCCTCCATCCATTGTTAGAGACTGCTTATGTATGTCCTGCTTAATCTGCTAATTGCTCTAGTAGCTACCTGTACTGCCACTCCCTGTTTTTCTCCATACTATCCTACTCCCCCCTCCTACCTTACTTTAACAATTTGCTCTCTGAAACCTCTCTTTTGCTGTGCCCCCATCTGCTCTGTTCTCGCCTACTCTGTCCTATCCCTACTTTACTTCTCTAGCCTTTCTGCCCATCTCCTGTCACTCTACCTCTGAACTAATGTCTCCAGTCCTACAGATCTAACTTCAGTCTATTTCACTCTGAGCTTCATTGCACTCCTCCACCTATCTTGCTCACACACCTGCCATACTTACCTGATTTACTGATTGTTTTCTGAGATTTTCTGTGTGTGCATAGACCTGCTCCATTTGCCCTCACTACACTCTGGCTCACTTTGCTCCTCTACCCTACCCCTAATCCCACCCCCATTACAATTTCCTTTATACCATCCACTCCCTCCCCTTCCTGACTAAACCATCCACTCACATCCAACGTCCTTCCTGTAACCACTCCCAGTCTTACATCAGCCATACTTAATTTACATCACTTCCTAGCATTAATTGCTACACTCATTCCACAACTGTTCTACAGTCTAATAATGCAACATCTTCCTCATCATCACTACACTCTTTCTGCTCTAACCTCTCACACCTACCTTTTCCACCCACAAACATATTCCCCTACCTCCATCATTGATGACACTCTACCAACAACTTCCTCCTTCTTTATCTCCCCATCTCTCTTCAACTTTTCTACTACCTGTCTCCATAAACTAACTATACTTCAAAAGCTCCTACTTACCTGCAAGTCCAAACCAATACTCCACAAACATTTATTACCTATTACTCCACTCACACTGGTCACTACTAACTTATTCCGCTCTGGAGACATCCACCCTAACCCAGGTCCCTAATCCTTTCCCCACAGCCACATACCCTTAAAGCCCCTCTCCACCTCCCCATCTCCTAACACAGCTCACCAACCTCATCCTCATACTCCAGTCACATCTTCATACAAGCACCTAACTATTTACTCACTAAATATTCAAAGCCTAACCAGCAAAATCACTGAGCTGCACTCCTGGATAGCCTATATCACTCCTCACATTCTTTCCTTATCTGAAACCTGGCTCAAGCCACACATCAGTAGCAGTGAAATACTCCCTCCTGGCTATAATATCTACTGCTCTGACAGGCTCCCAAAAAAAGGCAGAAGTGTAGCCATCCTCTACTCAGACAGCCTAAATCTCTCACCAGTCACCATCCCTATTCCTGACTTCCACCCTGCTGAACTTACCATCCTAAACTGCCACCTAAATCCTCATAAGAAATTAGCTATCACTTCCATCTATATTCCCCTGGAAATAATTTACCCATCCTAGAAAATATCCTATCCTGGTTTTCCCAGAACATACCTTATGAAACCCTCATACTTGGAAATATCAATATAGACTGGTCCAAACTCACAACTAACTCTCCACAATTCAGTATCAACCTACACGGTTTCCATCAGATGATAACATCCCCCACCCACCTCCATAAAACCCATCATCTAGCTCCACCATTGACTGGATTTTAACTAACTCCCCCCACCACTACCATAGTCCCACTACCCTACCAGACTCCCTAAGTGATCATCTCCAGACCTCTGTTTTAAGACACTACATCCAACTGCCCAAACCCCACCTTTACAAAGATTGTTGTAAACTCTCTAACTTTAATATCCCCCTATTTAACTCCATACTACCTAGTATTGACCGGTCCATCCTTAAGCAAAGCCCTCTTGATGACACAATCAATAAGTTCAATAGCATTTTCCTGAATAACCTCAACTCCCTTGCTCCCTCCAGGAAAATTAGAATAAAATCTAATTATGCTCTCTGTCTTTCCAAGGACACTAGGTACCTTATGCAAAAAAAAGACAATTCTTGGAAAGCCTGAGTTAAAACAAAGGAACTTCCCTGCTGCAAAATTATAGAGAACTACAGAACCTTGTTAAGAAACAAATTAATAAAGTCAAAAAGGCCTATTATACCTCTGCACAACTCAACAGCAAGTCCAACCCTCATAAGTTTTGGTCTACTCTCAAAAAACTCCTTTCTCCAGGCTGTCCTCCCAACCCCTCCCTTTATCCTAATAAATTTTTATTTTTATTTTATTTTTTTATTTTACATTTGTTAACCGGGCTAGTCCAACTGGATACATGTCCATTTTCAGTGGAGGCCCGGGGAGAAAAGCTCCGCTAACTACTACTTAACAAGTTAAAAATATACAGAATTATGCAATAAAAAGAAAGCATTTGCTTTAAATTTCTTCCAAAATGCATAGACATAAGAGTACAATATGAGACTTAGCAGGTGAGTAAGATTAGATATTTTACTTAGTTACAGTATTACTACATTATACGTGAGAAGCAAAATTAGATTTATGTCTATTTATAGAGAGAGAGATAGGAATAATTAAGAAGTGGAAGTTGTGGTATACTAGAGTTAGGGGGAGAAGGAGAGGGAGGTCAGAAGAAAGGAAGGAGGGAAAAAAGAAAGAAGTTAGCCAGGGTTATAGCAAGAGCATAGCCAGTGGTTGGTTAGGAAGATTTTGAGTTTGTTTTTAAATAGTGGAATTGAGGTCAGGGATGTGAGGTCTGGTGGTAGTTGATTCCATATTTTGCCAACTGAGTTGGAAAATGTGGAGTCACCTGCTATGTTATTTGATAGAGAAGTTTGAATCAGTATTTTGTTAGAGGAGCGAAGGTTCTTCAAATTGGTATAGGGTTTTATAAGGGTGGAGAGCATTGGTGTGTTCTCTAGGTGATGAAGGGCTTTGTGGGCAATTGTAAGTTGATAGTATTGTATTAGGTGGGGTAGTTCCAGCCAACCTAGTTTTGTGAGATTCAAGCAATGGTGAGTCCTATATGGAGAGGCTGTAGCAAATCTGGCAATGTTGTTGTATGATGTGGCTAGTTTATTGAGATTATACTTAGAAAGATTAGTGTATATGGGGGACGCATATAATAGGGTAGAGATTAAGTGGGTTCTAGCTATATTAGATCTGGCTTCAGGAGTTAAGCAAGATTTGATTCTGTAGAGAGAACCTAGTTTTCTGTTAGTTGTTTTTATTGTAGAGTTAATATGAAAGTCAAATTTTAGTTGGTTGTCAATAGTAATACCCAAGAGTTTGGTTGTTTGGTCTGGAGTGATGAGGGTGCCATTATTGGATGTGAGTGTGAAATCCATAGAGGGAGACAGGTGTGTGGGTGGAAAGATGAGAAGTTTGGTTTTCTTGGGGTTGAGGAGGAGGCAATGATTAGCGAACCATTGCTCTATGGTGGTGAAGGTTTTTTGTGTGAGGGAGTGAAGTTCAGTCTGAGTTGAGGCAGAGCAAATGATGGTAGTGTCATCTGCATGTTGAATACAGGTAGATAGAGGTGTGGATAGATGAAGGTCATTTATAAAAATGGTAAACAGAAGAGGACCTAAGATGGAGCCCTGAGGGACTCCTATAGAGGTGGGGAGAAGATCAGAGAGATGGTTGTCCCAGAGAACTACCTGTTTGCGATTTTCAAGATAGGACGTGAACCAGCTTAATGCAAGATTGTCCAGAGAGAGGGATTTTAAACGATGTAAGAGGAGTTGGTGATTAACCATGTCAAAGGCTTTTGAAAGGTCAACAAAGAATGCTGAAGAGGGAGTATTATTGTTGCAATTTTTGTTTATAGAGTCTATGAAGGATAGTAAGGCTGTGGTAGTACTGTGGAATGGTCGAAAGCCATGTTGGCAGTTAGCTAGGAGATTGAAGCTTAGTAGGTGGTTAAGTAACTGTTTGTGGATGCATTTCTCCATTATTTTTGCAAGAGGAGATAGTAAAGCTATGGGGCGGAAGTTAGAATACTCCGTAGAGTCACCTCCTTTGAAAAGGGGGATAATGTGTGAGATTTTCCACACTGAGGGGATAGTACTTTCATTTAAGGTCCTATTAATCAATACAGAGATGGGGTAGGCTATAGCTTTTGCACTTAGTTGGAGGTATTCTGCTGGTAATTTGTCAGCTGAGGGGGTTGTTGGTTTAAGTTTTTGAAGTAAGGACAATATATAGGAGGTGGGTATGGGTTTAAGATGAAATGGGGGGGTGGAGCTAGGGGTTAATATTTTGGAGGTATCAGGGTTTTGTTGGTTAGCTAGTTTTAGTATAGCCGAAGTAAAGAAGGTATTAAAGGCATTAGCAGTTTGTAAAGGAGAGTCAGGGTTAGAGCCTAGTGGATTAGGTGTGACAGCTTTGGCAGGGGATAGCAGTGTGTTAATAGCGGTCCAAAATGTATGTGGTTGGTGAAGGGAAGATTGTTGTAGTTGAGTATATAAGTTTCTTTTATCTTTTAGGATGGCTTGTTTTGTCAGGTTTCTTTTTTGTTTAAAAGTGAGATGATCAGTTATGTTTTTAGTGGTTCGCCATTTAGTCCAGGCTTTATTTCTATTGAGGATTAGTTGTCTAGTTTTGTTTGAGAGCCATTCGGCTGTCTTAGCTTTCATTCGTATTGAACGCAAGGGGGCATGGTGTTCAAGGATGTTGAGAAAAGTATTATTGAAATGGTTAACAGCATCATCTATAGGGAGAGTTTTAAGAGGTGACCAGTTAACTTGCATAAGTTCATTCTGAAACAGATTGGGGTCAAAATGTTTTTTACTACAGGAGAATCGAACTTGGGTTGGGATAGAAAAACTAGTTTTATGCCTGATAATATAGGTTAGGGAGTGATCGCTGAGGTCATCTGGGAGAGTTCCTGTTGTATATTTTTCCAGGGGACTATTCGTTAAGATCCAGTCAAGTATGGTTTCTTTATTATTACATTTGTTTGTTCTTGTTGGGGAGGTTATGTTTTGTGTGAAGCCATGGAGGTTAATAAGGTTAGATGGATTAGCATGATTACATAATTCAATATTAGAGTCAATATTAAAGTCTCCTAGGAGTATAGTTTCCTGTAGGAGGTAAAGTGAAAGCCAGTTTAGTAGGTCTTCTAATATGGTAAGATTTTTGCCTGGGGGAATATAGGTACAGATAATATTAATAGTTTTGTGAGGGTTGAGTTGAAGTTTTGAAATAATAATTTCAACATTAGTGTCAGTTGGGAGGGTATGATTTGTTTTACTTATTTGCAGTCCGGCTTTATAAAATATAGCTACGCCGCCACCTTTTTTGTTTAAGCGGTCTTGTCTGAGGATATTGTAGCCAGGGGGGACTATTTCATTATCTTTTATTGAAGGTTTGAGCCATGTTTCAGTTAGACAGAGAATGTCAAACTGTTGGACATCTAGAAGAGCATGGATTAGTGGAATTTTATTACAAATGCTACGTATGTTTAGTTGGGAAATAGAAAGTGATTTTGGGGGTTTAGTTGATACTGTTGGCTTTGTATTAACTGGTTGTGAGTTAGTTGGTAGTGATGATGGGACAGGGCCGGGGTTGGGGTGTATGTCTCCATCTATCAATGAGCAAATTAATATAAGGTTATAAAATTGAGGGGGTTTGCAATAGTAAATATCATGTTTTTTATGGTTATGAATAAAGTATTTAGTGTGAGAGAGACGGTGATATTTAGGTTGGAGATAAGAGGTTTTGTAGATGGCACTGAGATAGCTTATGGATGTAGTAGGGGGAGTAGATAATGTATGTTTACGTGGGATGGTAAGAGTTGAGGGTAAGGGATGTTCGTAGGAGGTTGAGAGATAGGTAGAGGTGAGAGTAGTTAGAAGAGTTAGTAGTAGTAGAAGGTAGTAATGGTTAGGCATGTTAAGTAGAATTGGAGTGAGTGGCTTGAGAAGATGTGGCCTAGAGAGTAAAAAGGAAGGGGGAGGGAGGAGAGTATTATAGATGGGGTAGGGACAGGAACTAAAGGGGGAGGGAGGAGAGTATTATGGATAGGGTGGGGACAGGAACTGGTTGTGATTGGTTCTGAAGAAGGGAGGGGTGTGTCTATGTGGGGATAAATGTAGAGGTTGCAGGGGCGGGTGAGATTTGGGGGCAGGGAGGGGAGCGGAGTGAGCCCGAAGGGCGAACGGAGCGGGAAGACACAACAGAGTTGTAGATGTACAGAGAAGACAATCAGTAAGGTGGAGAAACAAGCAGGTAAGTTTGTAGCAGGTATTGTAAATGTAATAAATGTAAGGTGTGGTGAAGTGCAGGTTTGTAGCAGAAAAGTAAAATAGAAGAGAGATATGGCAGGGGGCAGAGAGAAAGAAAAGAGCAGTTAAGAGCAAGGAGATCCAGGTACAGGAGTAAGTAAATAGGCAGTAAACCAAGTCATAGAAGGATGCCACCTAGTGGCCGACAGGTATACATTAGAGTTATGCAGGTAAGGAAAGGGTAAATGGGGAAAAATAGTAAGGGAAAAAAAATAAATAAATAAATCTCCTCAGGAAACCACAACCTCCTCAATAAATACTTTATTGAAACAATCCAAAAACTCACACCATCCAACTCTAACACAGCAATTTCCTCAACCCCTCCCAATCCACTCAACAACAACCTTTTCTCCTTTCATCCTGTTTCCACTTCCTATATTAAATCTCTTCTTCTGAAACTCAAACCCTGCTACCCCTTCACTGATAATCTACCTCCTATCTTCCTCAAACTTGCTGCAGAATCTATAACATATCCTGTAGCTATTCTTATCAACAGATCAATTAAAGAAGCTACTGTCCCTTCCCTATGGAAATCTTGTTTCACTATCCCCCTGCATAAAGGAGGTAACTCAACTGACCCATTTAACTACTGACCCATCACCATCCTATCGCCCCTCTCCAAGATACATGAAATACATTCATTCACAGCTTCTCAACTACTTCCTCCAGCATAACCTTCTCACTTCCAGTTAACATAGTTTCCGATCTGACCACAGCACAACTACTGCCCTACTATCCTTCATCCATACTATCGCCGAGGCCCGAGATAACAATCAGCTCATATCCTGTCTCTTCCTTGATCTTTCCAAAGCTTTCGACACAGTCTTTCACCCCTTAGTGTTATCTAAACTTGATAACCTCAAGCTATCAGCTAACTCCCTCACCTGGTTCTCCAGCTACCTTTCCAGTAGGCAGCAATCTGTCAGATGGCTCTTCCTACTCTCCCTTCTTACTAGTCCCGACCAGAGTACCACAAGGATCCATCTTGGGTCCCTTGCTATTCAACATCTTTACTAATGAACATTATACATCTTGTGAACAATCCTCCCTCATCCAATATGCAGATGACTCAACTCTCATTTCCATCTCCAGCAATATCTCCGAACGCCATACCCTAACCCAACACACCTTTCCATCCACTGAAAAATGGTTGTCTGACAACCTACTCATCTTTAACCCTAAAAAGACCAAACTCTTACTCTTTCTCCCTCATTCTCTTTCTCACCATAAATCCACCTTTACTATTACATCCTCCAACAATACAATCATTAATCCTGAAACCCACACAAAGCTCCTAGGTGTCATCATTGATGATGAACTCAAATTCAACTTGCACATACTTCAATGCATAAAAAAACACATCAGAAGCTAGGTTTGCTGCTAGACCCTCTCTAGCACAGGCACTGCTCCTCCCCTCCCTCACTTATGCTGCCCCTGTTCTAACCAACATTCAAGCCACAACCTTGAACAAACTACAACATACTATAAAATAGCTGGGTTTATTACAAACTCTCCATACAACTCACACCAGTGCCTGGCCCTAAACTCTCTCCAGTAGCTTCCATTCCCCCAACTCCTTCTATCCCAATTTCTAATGTTACACTCTATTCTATACAAACCTTCCTCCTGCCCAGCTCTCTCATCCATAGTCTCCATCTATACTCCACCTTGGACCCCCCGCACCTCTAACCAGCAACTCCTAGATATCTACCAACCTAAGAAAAATGTAGGCAAACTTCTAAATAAATGCTCTGTAGCCCAAGCTTGGAACAAACTGCCCCTACACATATGTACCATCACCCACCCATTACAGTTTAAAAAAGAACTCAAACCTCATCTACTTAACAACAAAACTTGCCCCTCTTACGACCCAACATAACCCACCTTACCCCTGTATATGTATTTAATATGATCTACCTCCAATTGACCTAGTAACCAACAAGGTGGCCACTTGCTACACAAAATCAACAATACTGAAGAAATTAAAATATTATATAAATCTATATTTATCTTGTAAATAATCCTATGTGTAGATCACTATGTGCATGCTTTCTACTTTGTATCTTAGGCTTGTTGTATTTTCAAATTGCGTTAATTCGTTGATTGTGAATTTTTTTTGATTTTCACGCACTGTAAATTGTTTAATTGGAGCTTTTCTCCTCGAGTCTTCACTGAAAATGAGCCACAAGCCCAGTTGGACCAACGCAGTTAACAAATGTCAATAAATAAATAAATAAATAAATAAAACATTTATGCAAGGGGGGGCTTCCACACCACAATCTGCTAATTAAATATGCCAACTCTGAGATCACACTACAGTGAACAGAACAGCAAATTTCTCATTACGTGCTGTACAGCAATCTCCATTTAAACCATTTGAAGTTTTAAACCTTCAAGTCTTATGGTCCCAACCATATGAAGTTCAAAGTTTTGAAAGTTTGAGCTTCCAAAGTAGACCCACACAGATACATACAGATAAATATACAGGAAAAGTACAAAACAAGCAATCAATTGATGACCCAAAAAGGTTTTCTAGAGAGTCGGGGAAAAGGCTACAGTTAAGCTTAACTTCCAAAACCAGCCTTGTCCAAAGATATTCACTGACTTTTTCTGGATGATTTCCATTTGTATAGTTCATCAGAAAAACACCTGACTCCACAAGTTCAAAATATTCAAACTTTCTCAGCTGATCTAAGACTGATATTTTCTCTTGATAAATGTGTAAAAACAGCATTTATAACAGGAAAGCTGAAGAAATAAGTGAATATCAGCCTAGGATAGGAATGTGATATAAAGGAACTTGAACAGGAGGGTGTGTACTAATATTTGAGAATAGATTAAGAGTAAGAAATAAAACATAAACAAATATAAGCAAAGGCTAGTAAGGAATTCTTTACAAGACTAAAACTAATACTTGATATCTAGGAATAAAGTTCAATCTGTATATTAGCTTTTTTTCCAGTTCTAACTTACATAATTGGTGTGACCGACCGGCCCCAAACAGCAGTGGCTAATTTGGGCAAAGAAACAAGAAAAATGTCCCATGTTTGTCAAGTGATATAAAAAAACAATGCATGACAAGATGGTATATCTATCATTCTGAAAGACGCATTGGGCTCCTAGAAATTGACTATATGTATAGGTCTGCAGATGTGGGATTGCATAATTAGTCATTGACATAATCAAATTAAAGTAATGTGAAAGTTTTAAACCATGAAGAAAGCAAGTCTAAGATAACAACTGTCTTAAGATTTGCAAAAGTATTTTGGGAAGGAGTGGGAATGGTAATGAAACTATAAGAAGACACAAATCAGGCAGCAACAGAAAATGCCCCCCAAAAAGAGAAATAATATAAAGAAGAGGACCACAAGAAAAAGGAAAGCCCGTAATAATAGTGGTTAAGTATAGAGAACTCCTAGAACAATCACATATTGATCAAGATTTGACACATGAATAATTATGAAGAGGCCAATTCAAACTGGAAGATGAAAGACTAATAATGTCAGCTCAGGATACTAAACTTCATAAACATTGATAGAAAAAGTGGGAGATATGCTTAAATTGAGGTTATGTAGTACAGAACTAGAAAGAGTTGTACATCTTTCTAGTAGGTGTGGTATACTCAATGGTCAGGGTCTGCATACAGAAAGGCACAGAAATGTGGTAAGATTGTTGCAGTGGTTATTGTATAAACACTACAACATACAGGTAGTCAAGAAGCGCTGGAAATATTAACCACAGAGAATTACTGAAAATGAAGAAGCTGCTAATTACATCGGATCATCCAATACCAATGATCAATAATGTCAAAATAAGAAAAGATAAAAGATAAATGGGATTATGAACAATCATGCAGACTTTGTGAAAAGCCTACACAATGTTTATGTGTTAAAATGATAAGCAGCAATGCTAATCACATATGCATGCTGCTCATCACACTTACATGAATACAAGCATGTTTTCCTGGTCAGCAACAGTGTTGGTGTCCACAAAAACATGTTAAATAGAACAAGCCGACACAGTAAACAAACAACCTTGTCTATGGGCAAACCTGTTTAATGTGCTTGCGCAAATAGCACAAAGAGTTACATAGCACAAATAACGCAAGCTGTATCAGGCAGAGAAAGTGTACTGAGTGCAATGTGCACATAAATAAAACATTTGAGAATGTCACCAAAGCCCTAGGTAAGGGGAAAGCAGTACATACCACCTATCTTGATTTAGCCAAGGTGTTTGACACAATTGTTGACTCAGAGATCATTGAGAAACTCTCCCAGCTGAGAATTAAACGATACATTACTAGATGGGTAGCCAACTGGCTCACCAATAGAACATGTGCTGTCAAAGTTGGGGAATCCACTTCCACCAGTATACCAGTCACCAGTGCTGTATCACAAGGATCTATACTGGGCCCTCTACTGTTTGAAATCTATTCTCTGAAGTCCAGGCAAAAGTAGATGGCCTGTGGTTTACCAAGTCTGCAGATAACTGTAAACTGGGCACAATCATAGAGTCCCCCAACAATTTCAACATATTACAGAAGGGACTGACACAGACAAATTATTGGAGCCAAAGCTACAGATTAAAACTAAATGCAAAAAATGCCTCATTATCCTCTTTGTAAAAGACGTAGCCCCTGCTAGTTACGATATAGATAACAACCCTCGAACCTCAAGCCCACTGGTGCAAGACCTGGGGACACAGGTTGATAGCAATATAGACTTTAATCACTGTGTGTCCGTAGTGGTAAGGAAAGCCTTCTAAACTGCACAGCTCATAAATAATGGCATTGCATCCAAGACAAAGGAGATCATAACTCCACTGTACTCAACCCTTATCAGCCCACTAATTGAGTACAATGCTCCCTTCTGTATGTACTTCATCAGACACTTGCAGCAGCTAAAGAGACCACAGAGGTTTCTAACCAAGAGAATTCAGGGCCTCCAAAACATGACCTACATGGAAAGACTGAAAGCTGATAATTTTTTATCTGCTAAAATTCATGGAGGAGGCCTCTCTCACTCTATACGTACACTGCATAATTGCGGGGGGGTGTATTTTCTGCAGATCAGTTAAGGACACAAATAATTACAGTCAGTCAGTGCTGTTTTGGAACACTTGCCTAAACACTGAGAAAATCAAGACCATAGTGGGATCAATGAATGCCCCATGGTATAAGTGCATCACCAATTCTCATATGTGTGGTTATGTGAAAGTAGTTCTTCATGTGTATGAATCAAGTCATATAAGTCCCTGTAATTACTTAGAAAGAATCTTGCTGTATGTCAGACAACATTGCTTGATGCTAGGTATACCCAAACACACCTGTGGCCTCCTGCCATTGTCACTGTGATGGTAGAAGAGCAATTCTATACAATGTGGATATAATCCCATATTGGAACACATGCCTTACTTAGGCAACAACATACATTGCATCATCTCATGTCCTCAGTCCTGAGGAGGTGTCTCAGTGCAACTTTTATGGAATGACAATGTATTCAAATGACAACACCAGACTTCAATACAGCCTTTCCAAAGGAAATGTATAATAAACTCTTGCAAGAGAAAACAACATCTAAAAATGAACATAGCACATGTGGGTAACAACACTGTTAACAAAATGTACACTGACTGTATGCAATGACGTCAGGATTTGAACTATATACCTATCATCACAAGTTAATGAAGGCTTTCTGAAATACAAGAACAACTACAGATTTATTTTACAACGGTAATACTGCCCATTTTAATGGATGATATCGCCATTGTGTATTACCTTGATGTTTTCCCTAAAAAGTGGTTGCATACCACAGCTACACTGTATAGGTATACTTCTTATAAGCATTTGCAGCATGTTCTATACCTCATATATGTATTTACAGTACAGCCTGTTATGCACAGTAAGAAGAAGAAACACACACTCACAGAAGACAGTCATTTATATATTTGAACTCCCTACCTAGCTACTGAAACAATCTACACACAAGTGTATTATATGCACATGTCACAGGAAAAGTCTGAATGTATGTGAGCCACACTGCTCTTTGAAGAGATGACAGCTGTGTTATGCAAAGGAGATGTGTGTGTGTGTGTGTGTGTGTGTGTGTGTGTGTGTGTGTGTGTGTGTGTGTGTGTGTGTGTGTGTGCGCGTGTGTGTGCGTGTGTGTGCATGTGTGTGTGTGTGTGTGTGTGTACAAAAATTACTTCTACAGCTATGTGGGATTCTAAGTTTTGTCAATACTAAAAGGTGTAAGACACTCCTGCAGCCATTTACACTCAAATACACACAGTCAGGAGAGTCTCACTGCTGTACTAAAACTACTTGCCCATCTACCGACACAATCTGCATACAAGTGTATTGTAGGCATGTGCTACAGGAGTGGTCTGACTTTAGTGGTGTAGGAGTCCATTATTGAAATGTTGACCTCATCGGTGTGTTGTGGACAGTATATGTTTGTGGACAGAGTGAAAAGGGGATGTGGCATTGATCTGACCACGTAAATGTTTTTCATGAATGGAAGTTAAATGAGCACAGCTGTTGAATTAATCCTTCAGTGATGCTACAGACAAGCCATCACATGCGCAAGTTGTTTGTTGAGATTAGAAACTCCTCCCTCTCTAGTTACACAATCTTGACGGCACAATACTTAACACAAGTGCCACTGTAGAAGTCAGACTTCTACGGTGTGAGACTGTACTTTATATATTATGACATCAGCATTGTGTTGTAGAGAAGATGATGTTGGGAGAAGGGTCTGACACTAATGTGGACTCACCCTGCAGTGTAAAAGATTTTCCAGGATATTATTTTATTGAGGCCAGCAGTAGGTAAGGTCATAGTGACACAACTCCATACACACACACATTAACTGTTGTGAGATTAGAACCCACTATCTTTCTAGTTGCACAATCTGAAGGACACAGTACTCAACACAAGCAATACCACATAAGTCTGACTTTTATACAGTGTGAGTATGCAGTGTAGATAGGAGTAGATTTTCATGCTGTGTCAGGGGTAAATGCAATGTTATGATCAATAATAAATATTTACTGCTGACTTAGGTCAGCTATGCTGTCATTAATGCATATTGCAGAACTGAGACTGAAATGCGCTATGTACAAGAGGCACAGACTTGTAAAACACAGGATGGACAATGAAGCAGTCATTGATGATATGATGATAGTATATAAACCTCAATGAATGGTACTGATATTACCTATGGTATGTGCTCAGGCACTGGCGATATGCACTGTCCAATACAGGAGGGCTAAGTGATGATGAAGTATATGTGTCAAGGCTGTATGTGCTTGTATATCATTTGTGTCAGTGCTGCACTGCAGACCTAACTGTCCAAAATGAAGTGGTCAGTTAACCACACAGTCCACTACATTTCACACAAGTAGAGTAAGCAATTTCCATCTAATAAAGTAATATAATCCCATCAGAATACTTGATTTTGAGAAACATATTGGCACGGTGTTAGTGCGTGTGTGATTATACTTTGATGTGTTGAACTGGAACTATGAAGTAGCAGTTTTCAGTGGTCTTTAATGGTTTTCCCTGCCAACCCTCTGCACAAATTAGGACTAGAGGGGAAATGTTGTGATCCTGATTATATGTAGAACAGATACAGATATGTTTTATCTTAACATACTGCATATATATACACTTTGCATGGTGTAGTATACCTTTCCATGTTACGGTCAAAGTTTAATTAAAAATGAGTTGTTGTGTTTGCCTTCCCTGTGTGACATTAGAAAGACAGCAAACATTGGAAAGATAGGTTAGCCTTTTGTAGCACAAACAGGCTTAACAGTGAGGCATGACTGTCAGCACTCTGGACAGTAATGAATGGAGAAAATCCACCTGTCAGCCTATCTTTCTCTGTGGTACAAGGTGTAAGCTCAGTGAGTTAAATAAAGAAGTCGGGTTTGAGTCCAGTATGCAGATCAGTTTACAAAGGGTGTCAGAATGTGAGTATCATAATTCAATTTGATCATGACTGTGAGAATACATAGAAATGACTTAAATATGTTCATTGCCCAAATTGTGTCAGTAAAGCCTACTGAAATAATCTTTTATACCTACTGTTTATGAGACGTGATTCAAAGGAAGTGTGTCATACATCTGTAATCCTAGCTGCTTGGGAGGCAGAAGTTATTTGATTGAGTCAAGCTATTTATGATAAGCTGTATTTCTTATAGCCTGCAAATTGACTATGTTCCAGCAGAATGCAACACAGCAAAAGTAATTGCTCTGCACAAAGGGGGACCATCAAACAAACCTGGAAATTATAGGGCCATAACCTTGACTAGCCTCATCTGCAAGGCCATAGAAAGAATCATTATGGACCTTATTAACAAGGACACAGGTAATCTCCAAACTCTGGACCCAACCCAGTTCTGATTCATTAATGGTAGATTATGCCTGTTAAACATGGTTGATTTCTTCCAGAAAGATATCAAGGCCCTGGATGAGGGAAAGGCAGCACATACCTGTGTTGTCCTAGCTATGACATTTGACACAATCCCCCACTTGGATATTATAGAGAAGCTCTCCCAATTGGGAATGAACAGGCTACTACAAGCCTGTTTTCCCAAAGAAATGTAAGTGCTACTTCTTATAATGACAATCTGGAGAAGTTTGATAAGTTGCTTCTAAAAATAAAGAAATTGCAACTTGATAACTTATACTTCAAGGAATGCCTTAAACTAAAGATTGTTCCTAAGGGCCTCCACCTGTGGCGGTTTCCTACAAGCTTGATTAGTAACTCTGCATTCCATAAAGAATTGTTGCATTTATTTGATCAGCATGGGTTTGAATACATGGAACTGATTATAAGGCATAATGACAAAACTATACAAAGTTTAACACAGGAAGCTACAGAACTTGATGTACTATTCACTTCTAATACTGCACACTCTGCTAATAACTTTAAATATGTGCGTATTTTTAAAAGCATTAAACAACAGGTAAACACCATTAAAAACAGGAAATTAAATAAAATTGAGCGTGACAAATCTGAATATGAAAGAAATGTTGCATACCCTGAACCCCCGAAATCCCAAGGTTGGGGTGACCATGGACAACATAGAGAGGATATAGTCCCCACTGAGACATTTTTAGGGGAGGAAGAATTTCCACCACTGAGATGGTCGGAATGACTGAGGGAGCAAAATTACAGAGAGAACAACCCACAGGCCCCCCATTATGCCAACAGGGGCCATGGGGAGTATGCATTCAACCAGAGGGGCAACAGGAGTGGTGCCTATACTTGGTACTAGCTGTGTCTGCTGAAGTTGATACAACTCCCCCTGGTTTGTCCATTTCTTTAAATCATGATGGTGACTTTAAAATTTTCAATTATTCTAGTGTACCTATTGACAGTACAGACTGTGATATTTTTGCTAGAGGATTGACTTTTGTTCCTGATAAAAGTACCAGTATTGAAACAGCATTATTGGATTTGAAGTTGCATACTAGAAAATTGAATCTGAATGTTTTATTTAAAGATTGTAGGTCAATAATGGATCCCATTAAGTTATCCAGTACCTTTACCCCCCCCCCCCATTCATCCCTTACTACAGCTTTTTGAAAAGAATTGTGAATTAGATATGAGAAATGTTAAAATGGCAAAAAAGCAAAAATGGAATTTCAAACAGGATAAAATAAATAAGTTAAGACAACCGTCTGATAATAAGGACCTCCGGATAATGAAACCAGACAAGGGGGGGTGGGATTGTCATGATGAACATAGTGGACTACAACAATAAAATGGGGTGTTTGCTAGCAGGTAAAGCTTACATACAATCTTCATTTAATGAACTACATGGTGCATATAAGAAAGTGAGAAGTGTTTTACAGGATTTATTCACTGAAGGTAGTTTCTCTCTGGATGAATTTAATTTTTTAAGTATATCACAGCCTAGGATCCCTGTAATTTTCGGGTTACCCAAGATACATAAAGACTTAGACCAACCACCTATGTGGCCCATAGTTGATGCAAGGGGCTCCATTACCCACCCTATAGCCAAATTCTTGGACATCAGATTGAAGGACTTTGTGCAACATGAACCTTTACTATGTAAGGACTCATGGGACTTTTTGAAAAGGATTAATGTGTTAGAATTTGATGAAACAGTCAGTTTCATCACAATTGATGTCAGTGATTTATATACGGTAATACCGCATACCATAGGCATGGAATGGTTTTGTGAATTTTTGGTGAGTAAGGGTCTTCCCCAGCCACTGGTTAACACCTATGAGACTTTATTAGAACTAGTACTCACAAATAATTTCAATATATTCAATAATTAACTGTTTTTACAAATTGAAGGTGTGGCAATGGGGTCAGCGTGTGGTGGTTTGTATGCCAAAATAATTATGTTGGAATGGGAAAGGATATTTTTAATAAATACCCCATGGTTTAAGTTCTGTACATTGTATACATGGTTCTTGGACAATGTCTTTATTTGTTGGAATGGTCCGAGAGAAGAGATCCCCCTATTTTTAGAATATATCAATGGCACAACCAGTTTTTTAAAGTTCACACATGAGGCAACAGTGAACAAAGAGCATATCTGGATGTCTTACTGAAGAAAGAGTGCCAGTTGAAGGCCTTTGTAGCACAGATTCATAGGAAAGCAACCTATTCAAACAGCTTTCTGCATTTTGATAGTGCACACCCATTTAAACAAAAAGAGGGGTAGTAAAGAGCCAATTTGTAAGGGCAGCCCAGATGGTTAGTTTGTTTGATAACTTCTTAGATGAGTGTGACCATCTGAAAGTTATGTTTTGCAAGAGGGGTTACTCGTTATGGCTCCTTAATGAAGCCATGATTGAGGTGGTCAACAAAAGAGAAAGAGGTTTTTTAAACCCTTGTTAGGTCACCATGAGGTGATACCTGCACAGGGCGTGTCTCCTATTGATGGCTGTTTGGTTAACGGAGTAGGATCTGACATGACCCAATCCAATGTTGAACAGAATTCAAATTTTAAATGTGCTTTTATTACTACTTTTCACAGTAACAGTAAAGATGTGTTGGATATTTTATTCAAAAATTGGGCTATATTGCTTAATGATAGGGAAATCGGATAATGTGTTGGAACTAAATCAAATATTGTTTTTAAGAGAGGGATGAACCTGAAATGCATTTTAGAGACTAACAGAAACATTGTACATGCAGGGTCTATGAAAAAAATGTGGTTCCTGTGCTCAGTGTAGATTTGTGAAGGAAGGCCACGAATTCTTGGTGAATGGTTTTAAAATACAGGTGAATAAGAAGGTGTACTGTCATACTGAAAGAGTTGTTTATTGTGCAGTGTGTAACTCATGTGAATGTTTCTATATTGGAAAGACTGAGAGGAAATTTAAAAACAGAATTTACGAGCATTTAAGGGATATCAGACTTGGTAAATCCACAAATGCCTTGAGTAAAGACTGCACAGAAAAATCAGACCACTCTTTCAAATTTTTCATTGTAGACACTGTTGACTTGGATAAAAGAGGTGGCCCATGGGGGCTGCTTTTGGAAAAGAAAGAATTAATCTGGCAGGTCCACCTAAATGCGGGGCAATGGCCAGGATTAAATGATTCACTCTCCATTGCTTGCCTTTTAAAACTAAAAGCAATGGAAAGGTAAAATATATTCTTCTTCTTCTTTCAGCTTTTTCCCAGTTAGGGGTCACCACAGTGGATCATCTGTCCGCTCATGATTGGCAGTGGAGTTTTACAGTATCAAGTTGCCAGCCCAGCGCCCAACCTTCCACAGAAGAAACACACATGCACACACTCACACCTAGGGCCAATTTAGAGTGTCCAATCCACCTACTGCATGTCTTTGGGATGTGGGAGGAAACCGGAGCACCTGGAGGAAACCCACACGACCACAGGAAGGACATGCAGACTTCACACGGAAGGCACCCCAGCCGAGAATTTAATCGGAGAACCTCTTGCTGTGAGGCGGCAATGCTAACCACTGCACCACCGTGGCTGCCCGGAAAGGTAAAATATATAAAAAATAAAAAATATAAAAAATATTTATATACATTTTTTATATATACTTTCATTTTTATATAAGAACTATTTTATAGATTTTATACATTATGTGTGTATTTGTATTTATTTTCAGCATCTTTGCACTTGTTAATGTCATTTAAATGCTGGTTTTAAACAGTGTCTTTTTAAGAATATTTTTATGATTGCTTTCATGAATATTTATGAGTTCAGGGAGGTCCTTTTTAGTCAGTGTGATGGGATTGTGTCAGAAAAATATGTATTAATGTGTGTATTAGTAATATGCTTAGTGCATTTAGAGCTTGAAAAGGGTTAACACATTTTTTCTGTTTCGTACTGCATACATCTGTACAAACTGCAGTTGCTTTCTGACCTTGTATTGTTAGTTAAAATCTTGCTTGTGCCCTGGAAATTTACTGAGAAGCAGGTGATTTCTGCTTATGTTAGGAAAATAATGAATAGAACAATACTACTTGTATGAAACTTAGACAAGATGTTCCGCTGTGCTGTGAGAAAATACACAGCTGTAGAAGTTACAGATAACTAGGACAAAGCCTGTTTGGAAATATGAACTGCAATCAGCATTTGCTTGTATCTGAATTAGAAGAGTACCTTGAAAAGTAACACTGTACAATAGAGGCTTGTAAACAGATTAATGGTCACAAAGGCCAGGTTGTTTTTCTCAAAAGTTTCTCACAAATCCAGTCATGTCAGCAGAAAATCTGAGCAACATCCGCTGTAGAACAATGCTAAAGGTTGTGTTTGATTACGTCAGCTTAGAAGGCCATGTCTTGTAAAACAGTATAAGAATGAACATACTTCCTGTTGATAGTTAGACAAATCCTTGTATTTGCATGTTTTTGTCTCCTTGCGGCAAGGAAATTAAAAGTGCCTTAACTGAACCTTACATGTATTGGTCTTTGAATTTTTTTCCTTTGACAGACTGGTCCTTTGGACCGGAAATCCTCACTTCGCCTCGGATCAGACAGGCCAGGTGGCTTGAAACTGTACGGGGAAGAAACCACATCGGTTCTTCTTAGTTGAAAAGCCCTCTGACTGAATTGTCATACAAAAGAGGCCAGCCACTTTCTGATCTGCGACTGAAGGACAGGTTTACTCGTACCAGGTGATCTATCACGAAGGCTCAGGTAAGGTGAATCCACCTTCTTTTTTTCTGTTTTAGATCAGGGACTTGATTTGTATTTGTTCTGTTAGAGACTTTGTTTATAAGTCAGGGACAGAAAGATTACTGTCTTGTCATAGATCAGGGAAACAGAGCAGGTAGGCAGTCATTCTGAAGAGACTATAAAAACATCCGTAGTACCACGTTAAAAATAAGGTGTTACGTAATGATTAAAAGGGTAGAATAAAATGGGTAATAATTGTACAAAAAGGTTCCAAAATCCGCCGTTAACCGAAGACGCAAAATACATGCAGTCACAGCGTGCTGATAATATTAAATACTACTCAAAATGGGTTAATAAGTATGAATTTGATGGCAAATTAGAAAAATCCTCGCTTGTCAAACTTGTCAAACAGCTTACAACCGATTCTAGAGGTTGGGTAAAAAAGCAACGTCAATTAGGAATTCCTCAGGCACACAGGTGGATTGAGGAAGTAAACCAAAGGGAACAGAAGAATAATAATTCAAAAGCAATGTTTTTAGATAAAGAGGACAATAACTTAGTAATAGCATTAGCCCCTCCACCTCCCTTACCAGAATATGAGGCAAGTGAACAAGTTAGTCCACCCCTGCGATATCCTGCTGTTACTGAGAGTGGAGACACTACAAAAGCGAAACTGTTTATTAGAGATCCCGTCGAGACCAGGTCTCGAACATGGGCAGGAAACTATCAAATGGATAGAAATTCACGATTTATGAGTGAAGAAGAAATATGCCCACTTATAGAAGTACCTAATCCTCAGGCAGGACAAGAAGGTCAGGACCCAACTATTCTAGTGTATAGACCCTGGACTCCGGAAGACATCCAGAAAGCCACTGAGGGAATTCCCCATCCAAAAGTTAATTTTAGAAAGTTCTTAGAAGATTTACAAGGAATGAGGCTAAGTTATAATTTAAACGGAGAAGAGGTAGAAAAAGTAGTCAGACAAATTGTGGGACCAGATTGGCACATGATTAGTGGCGACTGGAATCCCTGTGACGCTACGATCAGGCCCCACCCACATAGTAGCGCAGAATTAGACAACAGAGTGAAAGGTCTTACAGACCGAATCTCTGAAAAATGGAAGCCTAGGGCAGACTGGGCTTGCATTAATCAATGCATCCAACAGGAAGGTGAAGCTATTGACAGATATTATGCCAGACTATTAGAATGTTTTAATAACCACTGTGGAATGCAGGTTCCAGAAGATCAGACACACGATTCCCCATATGAGCAGCAGTTAAAGAATGCATTTTTTTGAAAGGCAGTATTGCACCCATAAGCAGCTTTATTACAAAGCACATGGTAGATCATCGTACAAGCAGATTACAGTCATTACTTGAATATGCTAGGCATGCCGAAAGGCATTTTAATAGCAAAAAGAAAAAGAAAGCCCAAGTATTTTCTGTAGAAGATGGAGCAGAAGTTTATGTAGTACAGTCCGGGAAAAAAGGCAAGAGAAATGCCCAGGGAAACAAACAATCTGATCAATGATCAGAGGACTTTGAAGGGCAAAAGAAAAGGGGTGAATGTTTTAAATGTGGTAAGAAAGGACACTTGGCAAGGGATTGCAAGAAAAACAAGAAGGCAACCACGGAAGATAAGGAGGGTGAGGACTGACTATATGGTAGTCAGGAATCACTAGAAGGGGATAGCAGAGAAAAGACAAATGAGAATGTAATAGAGGGAGTAGAGAATGTGACAGAAGAAATAGAGGAAGGGCAGGAAGTCACGGATAGCGAAGAAAATGAAATATTAGATTTGGCCCTATTGAGCTTAGAGCTCTATTTAGCAGACACGAAACCAGAAGTTACACTCCTGGTAGAAGGGAGGAAAGTCAGATTCTTGTGTGACTCAGGGGCATCACAGACCCTGATACATCCCTCCAAACTGCCAGAGAACTTAGAGTCACCTGATTACATATTAGTGAAAGCAGTTAATGGACAGCTGTATCGGGAGCCCCTCTCCCATAATATTGCAATAATTGATCCTGTTTCAGGATTGACCCAGAAAAGCAAAATTGTTGTTTCTGCAAAATGCCCAGTAAACCTTTTGGGCAGAGACCTTATGCAGCTATTTGGTATAGCAGTAGTTCCGACTATGCAGGGTATGGAAGCACAGTGACAAATTGATACCTTTGCAGTGCAAACGAAGGGTAAAACGTTTTATTGGTACAGCCAGGACTTGGTTACGACTGGTCCAGGGGCAGTGACCGAAGAATTGATGAATGTAGCCATCAGCAAGTTCCCCTCCCTTGACATTGGTAAACAACATTTGTTGCACTGTACTCTGTATGATTGTAACACACCAGGACCTGATAAGGAATATGAGCAAGAATTGTTTGGAAATTGTGCAAACAGATTAATATTACGTAATCTGTACTGGGACACAGAAGGGAACAGTGTAGCCAGTTGTTTATTGCCCAGGAGTTCTTTGCACTCTATAAATCTAATCAATTACCACATGTTAGCTTAACTAAGGGCAAGAATATAAAATGGGTAGACTTGGGAGAAAAAGTCATGAGATGGGAGAAACAGACAGAGTTAGAACTGTCAGAACAGGGAATACAAATGCAGAAGTTGAACTGGATAACTCAGACCCACCCAGCCGTACACTTGCAGTCTAGCAAGGACAACTGATTAGCACTCCTATTAAAGGAGGAAGAGAATGCCTTACAAAATATACCAGAGACTCTCTGGTCAACAGGAAAATCAGATGTAGGACTTATTCGTACAGCGGGACCAGTTACTATAACGCCAAAGTCAGCATTTAGACCACAAAAAAGACAGTATCCCTTAAGAAAAGATGCAGAGGTAGGAATCAAACCTATTATAGCAGCTTTACTTAAGGAAGGAGTACTGGTGGAATCTCCTGATTCACCATGTAACACACCCTTATTTCCTGTTAGGAAAGCAAATGGAGAATGGCGTATGGTCCAAGATTTACAAGCTGTAAATGATGCAGTAATACCAAGGGCACCTATGGTGCCAGACCCACACACCCTGTTGAATGATTTAAAGCCTCAACAGAAATATTTTTCTGTGATAGATATCAGCAATGCGTTCTTTTCTATACCGATACACCCTGAAGCCAGCATTGGTTTGCATTCACATTTCAGGGGAAAAGGTATACATATATGTAACTACCACAGGGGTATTGTGAAAGTCCAACAATATTCTCACAAGAAATTGCAAGCAACTTGGTGGGATTTACCCCACCAAGAGGTAGCCAAATTTTGCTTTATGTTGATGATATCCTGCTGGCATCCCCCACCCAGCAAGATTGTAAATAAGATACTATAGCGCTATTACAATTTTTAGCCACTGAAGGACATAAAGTAAACAAAAATAAACTGCAGCTTTGGAAAAAACAAGTTAAATACCTAGGATATGTAATATCCAAGGAGGGTAGGACATTAGATGAGGACAGAAAAATAGCAATTTTGCAAGCACCAAAACCCACCACCAAGAAGGAAACGATGTCCTTCCTGGGTACAACTAATTTTTGTCGGAGTTGGATTCCAAACTATGCCTTGGAATCTTCACCGTTGACTAATCTGATTTATAAAAAGCCTATGGCAGCACAGGATTTGTTACAATGGACACCAGAAGCAGAATCTGCTTTCTGCAAACTGAAACAGTTAATGGCGTTTTCGTTAGTTTTGGGATTACCAAACTATCATAAACATTTTTTCCAAACTGTAGATTGTAAGCAAGGTTATATGACATCAGTGTTAACACAGCAGCATGGGGACAAGCAATGCCCTATTGCTTATTATTCATCACAACTGGATCCCGTGGCACGGTCTTTACCTCACTGCGTACAAGCAGTAGTTGCAGCTGCAATGGCAGTACAGGCTTCGGCCTCTCAGTAGTGTTGTTCCACCCTCTCACATTGAGAGTGCCTCATGCAGTTGCAATTATTTTACTGCAAGAGAAGGTAGCATATCTTTCCCCTGCTAGGCATCTTTCTTGTATGACTATACTGTTGAGCCAACCTCATATGACAATTGAACGATGTACAACTTTGAACCCTTCTACCTTGCTCCCAACCCCTGCAGATGGCACACCACACAGCTGCCTGCAGGTGACTGAGTAAAAGACACTGCCTAGAAAAGATCTTATGGATGTTCCCTTGGATGATGCTGAGGTGACATACTACGTGGATGGCTCGTGCAAAAGGGGTCCTGCAGGACAGAACCTAGTAGGATATGCAGTAGTTTCTGATACCGACATTATAGAAGCGAAATCTTTACCACATAATTTATCTGCACAGGCAGTAGAATTGATTGCCTTGACACGGGCATGTACCTTAGCAAAGGGTAAATGTGTGAACATTTTTACTGACAGCCAGTATGCTTTTTCTATTGTACATGTTTTTGCGCAACAGTGGAAAAATCGAGGAATGATAACATTTACAGGCAAACCAATTAATCATGCACAGTTTATTTTAGATATTTTAGAATCTACTCAGTTACCCCTGAAAGTAGCTATTTGTAAATGCATAGCTCATACCAAACAACAGGATAGGATCTCAAAAGGTAATGCTAGGGCTGATGCAGCTGCAAAGCAGGCAGCTTCATAAGCATTTCTTTTGAATGAGGAATTACAACCCTCTGAGATTTTAGACTTAGAAATGTTAAAGACAATGCAGACACTTACTATGCAAGCTGAAAAACAAAGATGGATAAAACGAGGAGCAATTTTTGAAAAGGGGCTGTACATCTCTAAAGAAAGAAAACCAATATTGCCATCTAATTTGTTTAGATATGCAGCTTTGTTGAGCCATGGGCAGTGCCATGTCTCAACAGGGGGGATGGTACAGCTGGTGAACCAAGTGTTCACGACGTGCGGATTTACAAACTACTCTAAAACATTTTGTTCATTATGCCACGTTTGTAATAAACATCATGCACAAGGGGCATTATAGCCCAAGCAAGGGAGTTTCCCTACACCACCGTATCCATTTCATACTTTCTGTATGGATTTCATAGAGTTGAATAAATGTGAAAATAAGAAGTATTGTCT
Organism: Protopterus annectens; assembly: GCF_019279795.1. NCBI lineage: Eukaryota > Metazoa > Chordata > Ceratodontiformes > Protopteridae > Protopterus > Protopterus annectens. Next base: position 1,280,109,892 of record NC_056732.1, on the reverse strand, counting down.
TGCCATTGTAGATATGTTTTCCGGGTGGGTGGAAGCCTTTCCGACTAAAAATCCAGATGCTACGACTGTGGCCAAAGTTCTTGTTAAAGAAATCATCCCTAGATTTGGCATTCCAGAAAGGATCTACAGTGACAATGGCACACACTTCGTGAACCAGACCATACAGCAGTTCAGTAGACATCTTGGTATTTCTCTAAAAAATCATTGTGCGTATCACCCTCAATCTGCAGGGCTAGTAGAGAGGCATAATGGGATTTTAAAAAGTAAGCTAAGAAAATTAATAATGGAGACACAGAGAAATTGGGTATACTGTCTGCCCCTGGCACTGTTGAGCCTGAGAACTGTTCCAAATGCAAAAGGATTTACTCCTTTCGAAAAACTCTTTGGAAGGGCTTATTATATACCTCAGTGGAAATCTCTCATGCCTGCAGACCAGGAAGCTGACAGTACATTAGCTGAGTATATGCAAAACCTTTTAAATTCTAAACATTTGTTGCAGTTAAATTCTTTTTCAGATAAAGAACGAACCAGACCGTCAGAAGTGGCAGTGCCCCCTGAAGCGTGAATCTGGCTGAAGATAGTTAAGAAGAAGAATTGGGCATCTCCAAAGTGGGAAGGTCCATACCAAGTGCTTTTGTCAACACCCACTGCAGTCAAAATCACGGAGCGTGCCTCCTGGATCCATCTGATGCACTGTAAATTAGTTAAAAACTTTAAACTGGACAAAAATCTTGTTACATGCCAAGAGCAAAAATGATAGAGTCCAGAAGAAACAGGAATGCAGAACAACCCTTTCCTCAGAAGTATTGCATAATCATCCTGTTAACTGTACTAGTGACAATAATCTTTTTGTTGTGGCCTTTTCTTTTCCCAGCCACACAGACTGTACTGAATAAACGTGAAGCGTTACTCATAAACTGGCATCCAAACTTTAACACTTACCAGGCAATTAAATATGTGTATGCTGAGACTCTCAATGTTTCAAATTGCTGGATTTGTACAGCTTTGCCGACAGCATACGGGGGGGTTATTAATGACTACGGTCCCCCTAGGGGTCAATGAGACCTGGGAGAACTTGATTTATGATACTGCAACCATTACAGCACAAGATAAAATAGCATTGCACTTGTCTGTTCCACAAAAGGGAACTGTGTGTTTTTATAAAAATGATACTGTTCGGGTGGGTTGGAGCAATTGCAATGTGACTGTTCCTTATAGATGGTACACTAAAGGTAACAATGTAGATCTTTATTGTAATACAAACTATGATTCATTTCTTGGATTGATGCACAAAACACTTGATGAAGTAAAACATAATTCTGTTCTTTATAAACAGCTGTCTACAATTGATAGAAAAATGTTTCATGCAGGGCGAGTGTATATTCATAGCAAGGTTACTACTAAAGTAGAGGACTGTTATTTTGCGTGTGACAGAAAGGCATACAAATAGTTACCTGAGAATTGGTCCGGCAGTTGCTTTTTGGGTTACCTGGTTCCGGCCATACGACACACTGCAGTTTTGCCTCGAGGAAAAATTCAAAATGTCCGAGAGGTCATCAAGAAACCTGTAAATCCAGTGGGACAAATCGATGCACGTTGGAAAGACCATCATTCCATAGGCAAAGGACTGACATATATGGACTTGAGTGATAGCGTTATATCGTGGGCAGGCATATTACCAGCATATGGAGCAGTGAAATCGATCTGGGAGCTGAGAAAACTGTCGAAACTTCTCAAAGTAATGAGTAATGCAACTTTTTCCGCTCTCAAATTGGTGACTGATGAACTGAATGCTATGAGAACTGTAGTGCTTCAGAACCACATGGCTCTCGACTTCACCCTAGCGGTGAGAGGCGGTACTTGCACTTTAATCCAAGAAGAATGCTGTTCATATATTCCTGACCATAAACACGAGATAGATAATCATCTTGAGGTAATTCAGTAAGTGTCGGCCATGACCAAACCAGGCCCAAACCCACTGATAGACTTTTTCCAGAAATGGTTTGGGGGGTGGGGTACCATCCTAATGAACATCCTGATTGCCATTTGTGTAGGTATGCTCCTACTGGGAGTATGTGTTTGTTGTGGTATTCCCTGCATGAAAAGACTGATTAAAGACCTTATAGTCATGTCAGTTTTTGAAACCTTATATCAAAATACTGAGTTTGAAGAAATGTTAAAAGACTGAAAATGCTTTCATAAGTTTAAACTGAATGACTCTCTTGACTGCAAATCCTGAGTGGAAGAGGTTAGGAGAAGAAAACAAACTGTTTATGCTTATTTTGAAAGTAGAATAAAAGTATTAATAGGGGGGAATGTCAGAAAAATATGTATTAATGTGTGTATTAGTAATATGCTTAGTGCATTTAGAGCTTGAAAAGGGTTAACACATTTATTCTATTTCATACTGCATAAATCTGTACAAACTGCAGTTGCTTTCTGACCTTGTATTGTTAGCTAAAATCTTGCTTGTGCCTTGGAAATTTACTGAGAAGCAGGTGATTTCTGCTTATGTTAGGAAAATAATGAATAGAACAATACTACTTGTATGAAACTTAGACAAGAAGTTCCGCTGTGCTGTGAGAAAATATACAGCTGTAGAAGTTACAGATAATTAGGACAAAGCCTGTTTGAAAATATGAACTGCAATCAGCATTTGCTTGTATCTGAATTATAAGAGTACCTTGAAAAGTAACACTGTACAATAGAGGCTTGTAAACGGATTAATGGTCACCAAGGCCAGGTTGTTTTTCTCAAAAGTTTCTCACAAATCTAGTCATGTCAGCAGAAAATCTGAGCAACATCTGCTGTAGAACAATGCTAAAAGTTGTCTTTGATTACATCAGTTTAGAAGGCCATGTCTTGTAAAACAGTATAAGAATGAACATACTTCCTGTTAATAGTTAGACAAATCCTTGTATTTGCATGTTTTTGTCTCCTTGCGGCAAGTAAATTAAAAGTGACTTAACTGAACCTTATGTGTATTGGTCTTTGAAGTTTCTTCCTTTGAAAGATTGGTTTATTACTTAATTAATGCTCTTGCAGGATGTACTTAAGAGTGTTTCCTGGATTTGCTCTTATCTGATGAAGTTGAGAAGGTTCTTGACGAAAGTGCTTATCTATTTGTTATTTTGGTTTAATAAAAAGTGTTTTTACCACTCCCAAAGTGCTTTGCGGTCATTTACTGCAAGGATTTACTTAGGTTGCTGAAGTGTGTGGTTCCAGGAGTGCTGACTTTGTTTTTCTACAAGTTGTAAGACAGACAAAACATGATAAAGGCATAAGTAGAATAAGGGTGGTTTACCGAATCTTCCTTATGATCATGGATGTGTCGGCAAATGTGTTTTGCAACATTATTCAAAATCTGTTAATTAAAGGTTGTAAATGAAAAAAAAAACTGAGATATGTGAAATGAAACATATCATAGAACTACAATATCACAGTAAGAAATAATGTGACATACATCTGGAATCAAACCCTTGATGCTAAGAGGTTGCACTAGGTTATATCCAATAGTCAAGGAACTCTTCACTGTTGCCAAGTATTTGTTTTATTCTGGCTTTACTTTTATTCTGATCACACAGCATGTTTAAGCACCTTTGTGCAAAGATAACCAGACTGCTGAGGGTGTTGGCAACAACTGACTAGGTTTGACATAGGACACAAACAGCCATTCACCATCACTATGCCAAAGTCCATGCAAATGCTGAGGGAAAAAAAGTGAAGGCTTTCTTATTGGCCATTTCTGGGCATGTGTGTTGTGTGTGATTCTATTTTTTTTGACCAGATTAAATGTGTGAAAAAGGGTTTACAGGAAAGTGATGAAATGGGGGGGGGGGCAGAGGAGAGGACACAGGGAAAAAAATAGCAGAATTTGCAGGATGGTAGTGGTAGAGAACCATAGCTATCTACTTGTTCACAACATAAATGCAGAGGTGTAAACAATATTTGCTGAACTTAGACTACCACCACAGCAAGGGTGGGTGACAACAACAGAATAATGTTGTAGAGTCAATTATACTAAATCAAGCATGTCAGGAAAATACATAGGTAAAGTAGAGAGCTATGTATGGATCTTTATTTTTTGTGGGACATGTGCCTTTTTTAACTTTTTTTTTTTACTTTCAAAGTGAGGAACATTGGGGAAGAGGCTTAGGAATATGAGGGTTGGGTAGGTAGGTTAGGTGAGGAAGCAGGCGTAGACATACAGGACAACAAAACAGACAGGGATGGTAATGGGCATAAAAGGTTGGGGGCACCATGATTGGGGACAGGTACAGGACATCACAGGCACACCCATGTCAAGAACAGTGAGAATAAAGTCCTTGCTCTCAGAACTGTCATCACTGTCTCCTCTCTCAGTTTCTTGTGTCATTGCTCAATCTGGAATCATTTTGGCAATATGACAATGCATCTTTTCGACACAGCCAATTTGAACATCAAGGCCCTTTTCCAATATACCCTCCACCAGCTCTGTCAGCTTTTGCTGGGTGACAAAATCACCACCTCCACTACTACTACTCCTGGAGGTTACCAGTGCACCAGCATCCTGGTCAGAGCTACCTGACGCAGATGGCATAGGTAGGGCAGGGATTGTGGAGGTAGCACTAACAGATTGAGTTCCTGAAGTGCTGGGTGTTGGTGCTGCAACTTGTGGAGGGATGGTGGGCCAATACGCATTGGTCGGTCTACATCTGTGTGCTGCACATCGGTTTTGGTAAGCAGAAATGTATGACAACAGCACATTTTTAAGCCATATAAAATATTTCCCAAGAAATAATAAAAAAATAAATAAATAAAATAGAAAAGAAAAGGAGGAAAAGGGGTGAGGTGAGACAAGAAAATAAAGAATTAGAGCCATGGCATGTTACGTGACTATATGCTTTCAGAAAATACAAATTTATGATTATCCAGTTTATACACCTTTGTCACATCCAGGTATGATGGGAAGATCTTACTCTGTTGTACTATTAATCAATTGCACTGATATGATATCATAGCTACAGCCATTTATTTCAGTATTGCCATACTGCATATAATTACAATAGTTAATAGGCTTGCAGTAAGACCTGATACATACATAACCAGTGCCTCTCTAGGTGATTAAGCCTCTCTTGATGTGCCTCCCTGTTTGCTGCAATGGCGTCAGTAGCTTTACAATAGAGAAGAGACATGAAAGCATAATGGATGACATTCTTGCCTGCCAACTGCATTTTATATAATTTAATTCTGATGGGTCAGTATACTTATACAACTGAGGGGTGTTTGCAGTTCTAAACTCATCCTCCCATTGGCTAAGAAGGTCCTTCTTGCACCATTTCAGGTCACTATAGTGGTGTTGACAATTTGCTCTGGTGAGTGGGATGCCGCTTTCACAGGAGACAGTCTTGGCTAATCTATTCTTACACTGAGACCAAGTATAGCCCCCCATAGCACACCTGCAGCTCTTCACAAAGAGTACTACAAAAATCCTTGATTCATCAACACCCCACCTCTGTTCTCTAAATTTAGTGCCATCATCTTCCTCACTAGCCATGCCTTCAGAAGCCAAGCAACAACTCTATGTCAGAATTGGTGCCAAATTCCAATTTTGCATTTAACAGCTAGTGAGCAAAAATGCCCAACCATGCCAACTGCATTTGCATGATGGAAAGCAGGGTGAGAGCCATTGGAAAACAAAAAGGAAAACATTTTATTAAACTGTAAGGAAGATGTAAATCATGGTAGTGAGATTTGCCATGTATGATGCTCAGCCCATTCACTCTTTTTCAGATGGCTTGTTTTGTTATCCTTGGTGTTTGGGAGGTTAAATAGGATGACTTGGCATATAACTTCTTGGAAATGCACACTGTAAAATGCTGATTGTACAATGTGGGAATAAAACCTAAGTAAGGCACAATGCATACATTTCAATCAAGGTTATTAGTTGTCAATGCCACAGGAGAACTCTGCTTCAGCCCTGTTCATTGCAGATATACCACATTCAATATGAATGGAGATATACTTCACACAGGCCAGTATGTGTATGACTTTCAGAATGCATGTGAAATGCATCCCCATGAAAGAGGCAATATTACTGTTTGTAAATGTATGTCATATGGATAGACTTTCATGAGCTGACTAATACAGGTTGGGGTATGATACATACATACTTCACAACACATACTGTCCAAAACATCGAGTTGGGCTATGTGAGGAGTGCAGATTATTGTAACTTAAGTATTCTGCCCATCATAGACATGCAAGTGCATTTTTAATTTTATATATGTATATGCATGTATATTTATATATATATATATATATATATATATATATATATATATATATATATATATACACACACACACACACATACACACACACACACACACACACACACACACACACACACACACACACACGCACATATATATATAACTTTCTGAAAATTCAAACATTAAAAAAACATAAAAATCTACCTTTTTTTTGTTTTTGTAGGGGGGCAAGCCCCCTTGCACCCCCCACACCCCATGCAAATTACATATACCAACTCTGCGATTGTACTACACTGAGTAAAAGGGTAAAATTCTCAATCTTCACTGTACCATGATCTCCATTCAAAAGCTTCAGGTTTTCAAAAACTCAATCATATGGTCTCGACCATATGGAGTTCAAGTTTCTGAAAACTCAGTCAAGTGATAGGAACACATATATATGTGTGTATGTGTGTGTGTGTGTGTGTGTGTGTGTGTGTGTGTGTGTGTGTGTGTGTGTGTGTATTATATGTTTTATTATTTATATATATATATATATATATATATATATATATATATATATATATATTGCAGCTACAAGTCATCAGTGACACAGAAGAAGAGGCTTGGTTATTCTAGGAGTTTGCTGAAAACACAAATGACAACACACTCTATGCCAGTTGCGTTATTCACATTCACTAGTTAACATTATATTTCTACCATATACAGCACAGTTCAAAAATTATACTGGCAGAAATACCATTCTCATAACTACAACATGCACATATCATCATCCCCACCATTTCTTCAAAGTTAAATTCATATTGTTGAAATTCACCAAGTAGTACACTAAGGTTCATATGTAAATACAAGGTTAGCTACCCTTTCAGGCCATTTTAAGCCTAGCCAATTTTCCTTCAAAGGTGAGAATGAAACCCTGTATCTTGTGTCTATAAATTGAACACTGTAACTGTTATGTCACCACCCCATTTCCTGTATTAGAGTGAAAACATAATTCCAGACAAAAATGCTTGCCTTCATTTTTCACATTCTGTTTCTCCTTGTCCTCTGCTTGTTATTATCTATTATACAAATGACCTCCAATTAGTTCCATTTCGAACAAAAATGGTTATAGAATGCTGTCATTAAGAGAGCCATTAGGTTTTTCTGTTTGATCACTTAAGAACCCAATCCCTGGTGGCAGATGTGTGCATGCACTTGCAACAGGACTAGCTATGTTTTTTCGCTCCAGTCATCATGTGTGCAGTCCTCTCCATACCATCAGAAGCCTACTGCAAATTGTAGATTTGCACCAAGTGCATTCAACCAGCATATATGCTGCATGCAGTACTTCTGCTTTACTACAGGAGTCAATACTGCAGTGGACTGGACCACCTCTCCTCAGGATAGGTTTGCTGACATTGACTTCTTACTCTATTCATCCCTGATTGGCTTAGTAATGATATGAGGTATTGCCAGCTATGCCAGGAGAAGTAGGGCAGTGGATGTATAATATATGCCAGCTTAGGTAGGTGGAATTTTGTAAGGAAGTATATGTCATTTCTGTATCAAACTGATTTGTACAGGTGCTTGTGTTGAAAATGTATTTGTAAAGTTGCTTGTGTTAAAAAATGTACCACCACTGGGTCCTGCTGTACAGAAAAGAAATACAATTGTATATCAGACTGTATTGTAACCATTGTAATGAATACATTGCAACAGAGGATACTGGAAGAAAAGAGATGGATATCAGTCCAGCTACTAGTTTGAAATCAAATTTCCTGGTTTAGGCCATAAAGACTGTATCTTTCATTTCTGATTGCAGCCAGAGACAAAATGTCTGTAAAAACCAGGACTAGGAATCCTACTGTATTGTCCTTAGGGGTGAACTAATTGCTACCTTGGAAGGGTGGAAGTTTTTGAAATGGTTTTATAGCTTCCATATGCTATAACACATCTTAGAAAAGCTGTATGAGTGTATATGGTAACACATATGTGCAAGATTCTGTCTCCTTTTCAAGTAAAGGGGGTAATGTGGGAACCAGAAGTCAAGTGACCAGATGTATGTGATGTAATTCTGTAATCCGGCACTGAAATGATGTCTCAGTACTGAATGAGACAGAAGTCTCAGGGCAGTCTGTTTTTTAAAACCAGACAATAGAAGGAGGACCACTCACCCACTTCATCTTACCTTCCTCTAGTAACTGCTCTTGGGGACAGTAATTCTTTAAATCATTCAGGAAAATATAGTGAGATTAGTTAAGTATTGTTTTTCTGTATCTGTGTGAATCTTTCCATCAGTGTTATTTTTAATATTTTCTGAGATTGAAAACCTGGTGTTTATTGTACATAGATATCTAGTATATCTAGTATTTTCATGTATATCTAGTATTTTCATTATTTTATTATTTATTATTAAATGTATTTAAACTTTTCATTGTGATTGGTCTTTTAGAGAATATTTTAACCTTTGAGAATACTTACATTTATTTGGTGACACTATGACCACTTGTAAAAGCCTTGCTGCATTGGTCAAGCACTACCATTTGTATTAGTAATAATTTTACTCAGTATAATTGGGTACCCTTGTAAGAGCCTTAGAGTAGCTGACTTTGAAGTGTTCTGGTGGCAGTATCTACCTTATAGTCTTGGCAGAGGGGGTATAGCTGGTAAATCTATGCCAGCCCTTCCCAGGTGTGTGTGTGTGTGTGTGTGTGTGTGTGTGTGTGTGTGTGTGTGTGTGTGTTTGTGTGTGTGTGTGTGTGTGTGTGAGCTACGTGGAGCAGGGACATAGAGACTTGGCTTGGAATACTTGACTGAGGAGTCAGCTCTACAGATATGTCACTGGGGAGTCTTATTTAGGGCCTGGAGAGAGAAAGGGAAGCCCGGCCCCAAGACTAAGTGTGTTCCCTGTGTGCTCTTAAGAAAAATTGTGCTTGATGCAGAGAACTTTATCTGGAAATGCTGTGTATATCTATTTTTGTTCCAAGTGAACATCCCTCACCAGTGTCCATTGTGAGGATTGAAACTCCTTGATCACTGGCCTAGAGAAGGGACATCAAAGGCTTTTCCATCACTTGGTCTGCTAATGGTACCCAGGTCATGTGAGTTGTGATTATGGATTTATCTCACTACTTCAAAAGCCAACACTTGCATCCATACTTGATTCCACATCAAACAGTCAAGATGTGTTTGTGATATGAGGAAACCTATAGAATGAAACCTCTGAATGAGATATATGGGAGTATGGTAGTGAGGGCATGATAAGGGGATTGTGCATCTGAGGCTGCACAAAATCCCTATCTTGTCAAGCTACACAACAGCTTGAACCTCTTCAGGATTCATGAAACAGCAGGCTTTCAAACTAGCTAAAAAGCCCTAAATTACAAAAAATTAATGAAAAAATGGTATATAAGGTTAAGCATCTGGTTGAAAGTCTGACTCTGCTGTTCAAGTTTTAGCAGTATGGACTTCAGAGCTAATCAAACTTGACCAAAAGCCTTCATTTTATGTTTCTTAAGGTGTTATCACAGTGCTCATCCAATCTTTCCATCAGAAAGGAAGGACGCATAAAAGGGGCACCTGTTAACATCCGAAAAGCAAGAGTAGGAAATTAGTATTCTAAGTTTTGCAATACAACAACTTAAATATGGTAAGGAAAGTAATGGACTGAGCACATCCAGTATTAAAGGAATACTAAAACAGGGACTCTCGTGTAATACCACACAGACAGAGAATGTGAGAGTTAGGGAGAAAAGAAATAAGGTGCATACCATAAAAACAGACACAAGAATATGTGTATTTATCTGTTTTATTTATCAGAGAAATGCCTGACAGAAAGTGAAGTTTTCAACTGTTAAAAAGTAATTCTCTGGCTAAATGGAACTTAACCCAAATCAGAAAAAAGTATAGATAGATAGATATGATATGGGTTACTGCCCTTTGACTGAACGTTTGGAATATCAGACTTTGAGTGTTCAGAATATCAAAGCAGCTTTTATGCCAATTGCTAATATTTGTGGACAGTGTGAGTTTTTATTTTTCCTCCATGTACTACTGCAAGGGGTGGTTATATATAAGGTACAGGTGGAGTAGAAGAAGCAGGCAGAGCTTTTCACCCCATCCTTGCATAAAAGCTGCTTTTTTTCCCCATATTTTGAGGTTTGATGTTTAGTGATTCAAACCTATGTGGTTTTGATCTGACACAAGATATCAAACCAGAGTCCCTGTTTTAGTGTATTGCCTGACTTTAGGAGTTAATTTTCATGAAATGCATATTGCTATATGGTTTGGTGGTCACTGCCCTGTGAATGACAAAACCTAGACATTAAGTCAGTTCTTAATGCACATTCCTCTATCACAAATCATGCTAAACTACTTCATGAAACATAGTGTTAAGGTGAAGTATAGTTCACAACACCAGTGTGCCACCCAGCAACAGCCCCTAAGGCAAAACAATGTACCTAACACTTTAGTCATAGGTGACTCTATAGTCCGGCACACTGATGTCCCACTCACCAGGTTGAATAAGGAGAAAATTACAGTCAGCTGCCTGCTGGGTGCCAGGATCCGCCACATAACGCATGCACTCAAGTCACTCCACAACAAGTACAAATATGACTCTGTCATTGTCCATGTTGGAGTGAATGACTTGAGACGCACCTCCCTGGACTACATGAAAAGAGACATGGAAGAGCTCTCGGATCATGTGGCCCAGGCAGGTATGACCCCAGCCCTGAGTAGCATCCTGCCTTCACCCAGAATGATACCACAATATAAGGATAAAATGATTGACTTCAACAATTGGCTAAGCTTATGGTGTCATTCAAAGGGGATCCAGTATCTGTCTGCCTGGGATGACATGATTGACAGACCACGATGCTTTGCCAGAGATGGTCTGCACCTGTCGCCCCTGAGATTCAGGTTACTGGCTAAGGCTCTTGCCACCCCTATAGTGCCTTTTTTAGGCAAACTTCAAAGGACAAAACCACCACCGTAATAGGTACAAGCATGCAAAATCTGAAGGTAATGCTACTCAATGCTAGAAGTCTAAACCTCAAAATGCACTCTCTCGAGGCACTCCTAAAAATGGAGAACATCGATATCTGTGCAGTAACTGAGACCTGGTTCAAGGCTCCAGAGAGCACCCCTGCAATACCAGGCTACAACTCTTACCACACTTTTCGGCCACCAAACCAGGACCGAAACACTAAAGGTGGAGGAGTGTCAATATTCACCAAGGATATTCACACCACGAGGCTAGTTGGCCAACACAATGTGTCTGAAATTCTCCAAGTGCAACTAACACTAGGTAAGACTGCAATCCAAATTGTAGCTTGCTACAGATCCCCCACCATACCCCAAGATTCTCACTACACCTATCTAAACATACTGGAAAATATTAAGATAGAACCAAACACCCTAATACTGGGTGATTTTAACTACCCTGCCATTAACTGGGAAAACTACTCATGCCCAACACCTTTGCGCAACGGTTCTTGGAATTCATAAATTCCAATGCCTTGGATCAACTAATCCATAGTCCCACCAGGGGCTCCAATATCCTAGACCTGGTCATTACCAACATGGGAAATCAATGCTCCATACCTATGGTCACCCCCTCGTTAGTCAGGTCTGACCATAAGCTAATCACCCTTAACATCCACATCCCACCCCACCCCCCAGTAAAGAAACCACCATAAAAAACTTCTCCAAAGCCAACTTCATGCTACTCAAGTCAGAAGTGACAAACTTCATGACACCCATGCAGATGGGAACTGAAAGTTCAACTGCTGAATCCTACACTAAGGCACTGTACGAGCACATCCACTCATGCATGAATCGTGCCATCCCAAATAGAACCAAAATGCTCTCATCCAAAAAAAGGAAGCCAATCTGGTGGTCCCCTGCCATAAACAAACTTTACAACAAAAGGAAGAAACTTTTGCAGAAAAGAGGAAAATCCCAGGATGCAAAAACTCCCTTACTAGCCTCAGTAAGAAACTGAGATGCCTCATAAAATCCTCCAAAGCTAGTTACAAAAATAAAATTGCCAAAGATTCCAAAGACAACCACAAAGCATTCTATAACTATGTCAAGAATCTAAATGGCAATGCTCAGATCTGCTCTGAGCTAAAACAGAATGGCATTAAATATACTGATCTGAAGGATATTGCCAATATCCTGGCAGATCGATTCAGTGCCAACTTCACCCCCCTCTTTCCCCCCTAAATGGCCCATCTCAATACCGGAAGATTGCCAAATTCCAGTAATAACGGCCACACAGGTACAAAACGCACTCTCTAAAGCCAAGAATACAGCATCCATGGGACCAGATGACATCCCGGGCTGTGTACTACATGAACTACAATATGAACTGGCACCTCACCTAAGTGTCATGTTTAATCATAGCCTCACCTCAGGTTTCGTGCCCACTGAGTGGCGCAGAGCTACCGTTATCCCAATCCACAAGGGGGGATCCACCTTGGATCCCAGAAACTACCGTCCCATCAGTCTGACAAGCCTTATCTGCAAGGCCGTGGAGCGTATTATCATGGAACTTATAAACAAAGACATTGGCAACCTTCAAACACTGGACCCCACCCAGTTTGGGTTTGTGAAGGGCCGATCTTGTCTCCTGAACCTGATTGACTTCTTTGAATCAGTCTCCAGAGCCATGGACAAGGGTAAGGTGGTCCACACAGCTTATCTAGACCTTGCCAAGGCCTTTGACACCATCCCCCACTCTGGAATCATAGATAAACTTACTAAGTTGGGCATTAATCCCTATGTCACCCAATGGGTTGCTAAATGGCTTACTGATAGAACCCACACTGTAAAAGTAGCTGACTCCAAATCCATCTCCAGACAAGTGACAAGTGGAGTACCTCAGGGTTCAGTCCTGGGGCCGCTCTTGTTTGGCATCTACTTCTCTGAAGTACAGGTCAACACTAAGGGACTCTGGCTAACAAAGTTTGCAGATGGCTGCAAACTGGAAGCCATTATTGAATCCCCAAATGATGTGGATACTCTACAAAAGGGCCTTACAGAAACAGATGCTTGGTGCCAGAGCCATGGGCTCAAGCTCAATGCCAAGAAATGTATTGTTATCCGCTTTGGGAAAAACATGTATCCATGAATTACCATATAGGTGGCAGTACACTAAACACAGAAAGTGTGATAAGAGACTTAGGGACACAGGTGGACAGTGGTCTCACCTTCGATAACCACATCGCCACAACAGTCAGGAAATCCTTCTATGTGGCACACCTCATCATGAAGGGCTTTTCATCCAGAAAAAAGAGGTCATTGTCCCACTGTACTCATCCCTCATTAGACCCATTATAGAATACAACGCCCCATTTGGTATGTACCTCTCAAGACATCTGCAACAACTGGAAAGGCCTCAGAAATACCTCACTAAAAGAATCACAGGCCTAAAGCAGATGCCCTACACTGACCGCCTTAAAATACTCCAGCTATACTCTGTCGCATATCGTCTACTCAGAGGCGATCTCTGCTTAACATACAAGGCCATGTCAAACCCTGAGCTGTTGGACATGCTACACTTAAATAAATCCCAATCCCTCAGAGCTACATGCTCCAGGGATCTAAACCTTGTCATCACAATAAACAAAACATGCTGGAGGGATAGGTTCCTGACCCAGAGACTCCCCAGACTCTGGAATAGATTGCCCATACATGTCAAGCAGAGTGCCTCTTTGGACCTCTTCAAGAGGAACCTTGACGATTGGATGGGAGAAAGGAAATTCACCCCAGGGATCACGTCAGTCGCCCTGCTAGACAGGGGTCCAGGAAAGTAAATAATGTGGGAAGAAATAGCCAGGGAATTGTTATAGCTAGGCTTGTATAGGCCCTAGGGCTGATAGCCTAGTACCAACCTATGAACCAACCTATGAACCTATGAAGGTGAATCAGAAGTAATGGATATTTATTCTCCTTGCACGTGCAGGATAAAAGCTTCTAAACATTTCTATGCAAAACATACTGTTCATCTCTATTATAAAAAATGCTAATAAGCAGAGACTACAATCCATCAAAACAATAGTTTCATGCATCTCATCTGTATAACCCATTATCTAGGACTTAAATATGCATATTTCCTTTAGTACTAGCACTGATGGCCACTGGTTCAGAAATAGTAGTAGGATTTCTTAATTTTGTTGGCAACAATACAGATATCATGTGATGTATATGGCTTACACTTTTTCCAGGAAAAATGTAAACAAAGCACTCAATTCAAAAATAAGACTTCTAATTTTGTTATTGATCAAAGATGATGAAATTTGCCGACTAACAATTACATGCTAGCACAGTAAACACATTTGCTAGCATGGGGTTGGCACAATGTCTAAGGGTGTTTAACTTCTAGACATAAGGTACAAGGCTTGACTTTCACCATTAAAAGGAAAATTAGCTAGGATTAAGTAGCTCACAAGGGCAGCTTGCCTAGTACTTATCTATGACTGTCAAACTCAGTAAGCAATAGTTGCATACCATACAGATTAGTCTTCAAAAAGACTGTGGTATAAAGGGTGTTATCAAAATTTGTAAATGCTAGAAAGACCTTTGGTCATAAATAAAAGCAATCCCACATATCTTGTAATATTGTAACAAAAGCTATGGTCAGTGCACTGCAGGGTAAATAAAGCCCATTCTTGAGCTTTTGCCATTTTCAATCAATGCTCTTTTTCATAAGGATCAATAGTTCCCACAATGTGGAGACCACCCACAGTGCTGGGTTAGTAATGACAAATACTGAATCATAGCATTGATGTTAGCTTCGAGACAGATTTCATATCTCTAGTTTTGGTTGCTTTAACTGGTACAGAATCAATAAATAGCACCGCATAACTGCATGAGCTCTACCACAGTAAAAGATGTTTGTATTTAGAATTGTAGGTGCACCAAGGTATTTAGATCCAAACACATAAGCACCAAATGTGAATGACAAATGCATATTTATCGACATGCTATGTGCAGGGTTTTAGTCTCTTTGCAACCAGAGCCAGGCTCCCTATGTTACCCTTTTATCTCATGGCGGCATAGGTTAGAAAAAAAAAACGTTTTCCACTGACCTAAGTAATGAAGTTGGTAAATATCTATGCAGGAATGGGAAACACTGTGCAGTATTTGAATGGTACAATGTAGAACAGTGTCATAATATATTCAACAAACACTCAGCTAAATTATTTGCTACTGATGAACGCTCAGTTTATGATAGTTTGGTAAGTTCATTGTACTGAAGTTTGTATGTGCCAGTAAATACACTCTTTCTGATGATGTCTAAAAGTAAAAGCTAAAATTTTGTGGTGGCACTCATTGATATCCTAACCACATATTTAGCATCTCTTTTGGGCTATATGTTAGTTTCTTTTCATTTATAGCACAAGATTGATATCAAGTACAAATCATAGCAGTTCTACTATACAAAAGTAATACACAAATCCTATTTTATTCTTGCCTTCTATTTGTTTACCTTACTTAGTGCTTTAAAAGAGACCCTGTCATCTGGCACGTGGGCAGAGTAATTTTTTCTAAAACTGCATTTTGCATTGCCTACTTAGCATGTCTTCTCTGTTTACTACTCAAGTGTGTATGTTTCTTTATGAACCTTGACAATCTGCCGTATTTCTTACTTCCATACTAGTACATACAATGCCCAGCAACTGTGCATCTCTAATCCCAAAAAGGATAAATGTCTATTGCGGTGAAATACTGAGGATGACCCACCCTTTCTTTTTGTAACTAGAGGCACATACAATGAGTTCAAAACCTTAATCAGTCTCTATCAGACAAGACAACATTCCAGGCTGTGTTCTACATGGGTTAAAATAGGAATTAGCATCACCACTGAGCATGCTTTTCAATCATAACCTAAGCACTGGCTTTGTCTCAGCAGAATGGAAAACAGCTACTGTCATCCTTTTGCACAAAGGGGGGGGGGTATATCCATGGACTGCGGGAACTAGAGACCCATTAGCCTGACCAGCCTTATCTGCAAGGCCATGAAACAAATCATCATGGACCTTATTAAGAAAGATATAGGAAATCTCCAAATACTCGACCCTCCCGCAGTTTGGCTTTGTCAAGGGGAGATCATGCCTGTTAAACTTGGTGGACTTCTTTAAGACAGTCACCAAAGCCCTAGAGGAGGGAAAATCTGTGCATATGGCCTACCTAGACTTAGCCAAGGCCTTTAACACAATCCCCCACTCAGGCATCATTAATAAACTCACCCAGCTGGATAGCAACCCATATATTGTCAGGTGGGTTGCAAACTCGCTGACTGATAGAACTCATACTGTAAAAATAGGGGACTCCACCTCCTCCAGCTGACCTGTAACCAGTGATGTTCCACAGGGATCAGTTCTGGGACCCCTACTGTTTGGAATCTACTTCTCTGAAGTACAGGCTAAAACTAAAGGACTGTGGCTGACAAAGTTTGCGTGCATCCATGGGACCTGACAACATCCCAGGCTGTGTTCTACACGAACTACAGAACAAGCTGACATCCCAACTAAGTACCATGTTCAATCATAGCCTCACCTCAGGCTTTGTGCCCACTGAATCGTGCACAGTGACAGTTATTCCAATCCACAAAGGGGGATCCACCACAAACCCCGGGAACTACTGCCCCATTAGCCTGATGAGCCTGGTTTGCAAGGCCATGGAACGCATCATCATGGAACTTATAAACAAAGACACTGGTAATCTCCAAACTCTGGACTCCACCCAGTTCGGGTTTGTAAAAGGCAGATCATGTCACCTAAACCTGCTAGACTTCTTTGAAGCAGTCACCAAAGCCATAGATGAGGGTAAGGTGGTTCACACAGCCTACCTAGATCTTGCCAAGGCTTTTGACACCATCCCGCACTCTGGAATTATAGATAAACTCACTAAACTAGGTATAAATCCCTATGTCACAAGATGGGTTGCCAACTGGCTCATTGACAGAACCCACACTGTGAACGTAGCAGACTCCAAATCTGACTTCAGACCAGTGACAAGTGGAGTACCACAGGGTTCAGTCCCGGGTGCTCTTCTGTTTGGTATTTACTTCTCAGAAGTACAGGCTAACAGAGGAGGTCTTTGGCTAATGAAGTTTGCAGATGACTGCAAACTAGGAGCCATAATTGAAACTCCTAAGGATGTGGACATCCTACAAAAGGGCCTCACTGAGACAGATGCCTAGTGTCAAAGCCATGGCCTCAAGCTCAATGCCAAAAAGTGCATTGCCATCCCTTTTAGTAAAAACTCTGTACCCATGAACTACTACATAGATGATAGTCTACTTAGGTTCATAGGTTCATAGGTAGGTACTAGGCTATCGGCCCTAGGGCCCATACAAGCCTAGCCAAAAAATGCACCCTGGCTTTCGCCACCCAAGAAAATTATTTTCCTGTGCCCCTGTCGAGCAGAGCCACAGAAGTGATCCCCGGGGTGAATTTCCCATTTCCCATCCAATCATCAAGATTTTTCTTGAAGAGTGCTAATGAGGAGCTCTGTTTGACATAGATAGGTAGTCTGTTCCAGAGTATGGGAAGTCTCTGGGACAGGAATCTATCCCTCCAGCATGTTCTCTTTATTCTGGTGACAAGGTTTAGGTCCCTAGAGCGTGTAGCTCGGAGGGATTGGGATTTCTTTAAGTGGAGCATGTCCAACAGCTCTGGGTTTGACATAGCTTTGTATGTTAGGCAGAGATCGCCCCTGAGTAGGCGATATGCGATGGAGTAAAGCTGTCGTTTTTTGAGACGGTCTGCATAGGGCATCTGTTTGAGGCCAGTAATCCTCTTTGTGAGGTATTTCTGTGGTCTTTCCAGTTGTTGTAGATGTCTTGTGAGGTACATAACAAAAGGGGCATTGTACTCTATAATGGGTCTAATGAGTGATGAGTAGAGGGGAACAATGACCTCTTTTTTTCTGGATGAGAATCCTTTTGTGATCAGATGAGCCACATAGAAGGATTTCCTGACCACTGTGGTGATGTGATTATCAAAGGAGAGACTACTGTCCACCTGTGTCCGAAGGTCTCTTATCACATTTTCGGCATTAAGTAGACTACCAGCTATGTGGTAGCTCATGGGTACAGAGTTTTTACCAAAGGGGATGACAATACACTTTTTGGCATTGAGCTTCAGGCCATGGTTTTGACACCATGTATCTGTCTCAGAGAGGCCCTTTTGTAGTTTGTCCACATCGTTAGGAGTTTTGATTATGGCTCCTAGTTTGCAGTCATCTACAAACTTTATTAGCCAAAGATCTTCTGTGTTGGCCGGCACTTCAGAGAAGTAGATACTAAACAGGAGAGGACCCAGGACTGAACCCTGTGGTACTCCACTTGTCACTGGTCTATTGTCAGATTTGGAATCCGCTACTTTCACAGTGTGGGTTCTGTCCATGAGCCAGTTGGCAACCCATCTTGTGACATAGGGATTTATACCTAGTTTAGTGAGCTTATCTATAATTCCAGAGTGGGGAATGGTGTCGA
Source organism: Protopterus annectens (assembly GCF_019279795.1). Classification (NCBI taxonomy): domain Eukaryota; kingdom Metazoa; phylum Chordata; order Ceratodontiformes; family Protopteridae; genus Protopterus; species Protopterus annectens. Next base: position 1,280,091,148 of record NC_056732.1, on the reverse strand, counting down.
AAGCCTTGGTGAGATCTAGATAAGCTGTGTGAACCATTTTACCCTCATCTATGGCTTTGGTGGCTGCTTCAAAGAAGTCAATCAGGTTTAGGAGACATGATCTGCCTTTTACAAATCCAAACTGGGTAGGGTCCAGAGTTTGGAGATTACCAATGTCTTTGTTTATGAGTTCCACGATGATACGTTCCATGGCCTTGCAGACCAGGCTCGTCAGGCTAATGGGGCGGTAATTCCCAGGGTCTGTCGTGGCTCCCCCTTTGTGGAGTGGGATAACCGTCATGGTGCGCCAGTCAGTGGGTACAAAGCCTGAAGTGAGGCTATGATTGAACATGGTACTTAGGTAGGGTGCCAGTTCATTCTGTAGTTCATGTAGAATGCAGCCTGGGATATTGTCAGGTCCCATGGATGCTGTGTTCTTGGCTTTGGAGAGTGTGTTTTTTACCTGTGCAGCCGTGATTATAGGAACTTTGCATTTTTCCGGTATAGAGATGGGCCCTTTAGGGGGTGAGAGGGGGGTAAAGTTAGCATTGAACCTATCTGCTAGGATGTTGGCAATATCAGTTGGTTCTGTATATTTAGTGCCATTGTGCTGTAACTCAGAGCAGATCTGAGTGTTTCCATTTAGATTCTTGACATAGCTATAGAATGCTTTGTGGTTGTCTTTAGAGTCAGTGGCAATTTTGTTTTCATAACTAGCTTTGGAGGATTTTATGAGGAATCTCAGCTTCTTACTGAGGTTGACCAGGGAGTTTCTCCAGTCATGGGATTTTACTCTTTTTTGCAACAGTTTCTTTCTTCTGTTGTAGAGTTTGTTTATGACAGAGGACCACCAGATCAGGGACGTCGGGAAGCGTACTGACTGTACGCACTTCAGTACAGTTTTTGTAATGGAGGGGGTAGCAAACAGGCTTGTTTTTTTTTTTTGCACTTGCACCCCCCTGTAATCGGCTGACCAGGACATTAATTTTCTTGTAATTAAAAAAAAAATGTTTTTTTTAAGGGTGTTCCTCTTTAAGAATGCCCTTTGAACAACAATTGAAAAAAAAAAAAAACTCTGACGTCTTTAAGGAGGACCAATTTTTGCTTGTGTCACACTAAAACTGAAAGCGCAAAATTTTAATACTTCTGTTGCCTGACCCATGCAAACGGAAAGTACGAAATGTCTCCTGCCCTTAATCTTTTTCCCCGACTTTCTTGCAGGTAAGGAGATGCTGATATATGTTGCTGGGAGATTTTGTTTTGTTTCCGCTCTGCGTATGTTGGGATCATGTTTCTCTGAATATATGCTCATGAATTAGGGAAATGGCAAGTAAAAAATCAGCTAAAGCAACGTAACACACTTTATACTACAAATGGTCAGTGTAGACGAACCCATGTGTAGCAGGTAGGACAACACAATTCTGAGTACAGATACGAGACAGCACTGAATCACCTTCAGTTTCTGAGTATCAGGAGGAAATGGCTCAGTTTTTAACTTAAATTAAAATAGATAATATTGCACTGCTTTCACATTCTGAAATTAAGCATCTAGGCAGTTCAGTGGCTTAGAAATTTGTAAACTGTAAAACAATAATAATTTTGGTAATGCAATTAATTAAGAAAATGTTTTTTTGTTTATATGTTTTTCTATATGGTTGCTTGACAGAAAAAAGCATAGATCTGTGTTGTCTTTGGATAAAAAAAAATTAATACTGGTGAGATCAGTGAAAGAAGAGTGTGTTTAAAACTCATTTACAAGACTGGGAGACATGACTCTTTGTCTTTTAAGTTGTTCATTTATTTATAGAAAATAATTCTAGAAAAAGTTATAAACTGTGTTTTAAGAAAATATTCTAAACAGGCTTGCACACTACTTAGGATTAAAGCTGTAAAACATAGAAGATCCATATGCTGAAACAGTTTCCAGTAATTGATTTGTGTCTATATGACTGGGTGCATTTTAAATTAAGCAACAATTTAGAAATACATAATGTGTTCTAAAGGCTTTTGGCTATGCAATAAAAACATTAAAACATTGTCTGGTTTAAGCTGGATCAGAATCCTGACACAAAAATATCAAAAGAGGTAACGTAATTAGCAGTCTGGGCATTGAGCCTAGTGGACAGACAGATTTAGTCACAGCAGGTCAACTGGCATACATACAGTTCTCTATAGCATGTTTGCAACTTACTGAGTTGATGGTTGTTATGTCACTGCTGAAGACATCAGGAATGAGTATTATTGTTTGAGCCAGCTAGTTTTATGTAAAAATGTCCAGAAAACTGCTAACAAGTGAATTTACATAGTTTAATTTATTCAGTATGTGTTGCTCCATTAAGGACTATGCAGTTATGTCTGTTTAGCTTTAACTGAGACAGGAAGGGGAAAAGTTAATGCTGACCACCAGCAATTTTAATGATACATCAAGTGAAGAGGCAGAATCAAGGGTGCCTGCAGGCAGGGGCAGTTATCCTGATTTTTGCCTCATATTTTCAGTTTGTTTCTCATAAAATTGTTTGTTTCTGGCAAATCATTGGGGTCCGAAGTCAAAAAATAATGGCAGACATTTCAGCTTTAGACTTCATATCTTTCAGAAAATGCATACTAATGTAAAACACGTTGTTTTATCCACTTTCTAAGGAGGACTAGCAGGTTGCTACGTACGGATTCAGAGTATGTCAGCACTTGACTGTTTTTATGTAAGGCGATTAGGTGCATATTTCACATGGTCTCCATTCTTTGATGGATTTATATGTTCAAAACACAAAGCAAGGCTGTTACTTGAACCCTGACCTGGCACAATACAAGGGGCTTACTATGTTTTTTTGTGAATGATTTTTATCCGCTGCATTGGATGGAACATTTGGTTGAGATTTTAAATATGCTAAATGTAAATAATGTGAGGGGCATCTTAAGATAACTTTTACAATGATAAGTTATCATCATGCTTTCACAAGTGGTCTTTTTATAAACAAGGTGGACTGGGAATTATGGTTAATAGTGGAATCCTGTGGAGAAATGCACCATCTTCCAAAGTGAGACAAGTGTGGGAATTTCATTGATGTAGCATACACTTTGATGTTTTTGACTTGCAAACGTGAGATGAAATTTAGATGTTTTTGGTGAATGTTGCTTGTTTTGAGGAAGATTAAAGAAAACATCAGAATCTAGGTGAAAACTAAATACAACCTCAGTTCTTTTCAGGAGCTGTGAGTGCAACTTTGTAACATGCTCACTTTTGTTAAGTGTAAGAAAGTGAAATACTTGAGATGTATATGATATTTTAACTATACCACTGGATTATTTTAGGTTATGTGGTCGGGATGGTGTTTCTTATGCAGGGGGTTTATACTCTGCAGAACCACTGACTCTATTAAAGTGTCAAGTCCCAAATGGGAAAAATGCATAGTTAATAAACAATTGTTGTGTTTAATAAGTAATCATCATAATTAATAATTGTATTTTAGTTTTTTGCACAATTTCAAAGTCTGATGCAGTTTCATACGCTAATATAAATAAAACACTATTGTTCTGGTTATATTTCATGTTTAATATTTTGTCTGTTCTTCAATTTGCTTTTGAATGTTGGCATCCCACAATTCCATCGGATTGGGTGGGGTTGCATAATTATGTATACAAATTTTGTTAATCAGCGTACAGATTTGTGCCTATTTTTCATGGGCCTTTATCCAGATTTTTGATGTTTCCAAGTTGAGAGGTATGCTGTCGAGTCATTTGCAGATCGTAGTAGTTTTGCTGGGAGAGAGGCTGTATGCATTTTAGTTATAAATATACTAAAGTGTAAAGGTTCTAGTGTTATTTATTATGATGTTGACAGCTCCTCGGCTCAACATACACACTGACGTAACTTGTAAATCAATTGATTGTATTGTTGGGCATAGTTCCTTAAGTCTAAGAAAGAGCAGGTGGTATAAAACTCTTTCATATGCTTTGGATAAGTCTAAAAATATGAATGCTACCATTTTACCTTGATTTTTTCTTTCTGTAACAAACATACTTTATGAAAGTAAGTAATGCTGTTCCTGTGCTATGGCCTGGCCTAAAATTATGACGTGTTGTGAAAAGTAACTTGTTCTTTGCAAGGTGGTTGATCAGATGTATGTGATCATATTTTTAAGTGTTTTAGATAGATAGGACAAGATGGCTATAGGTTTGTAGTTTGCCAATTGATGTGGTTTACCACGTTTATGTAAGGGGAAAGCATAGGATTGTTTTTAGACTACAGGGATAACCTCTACTGGAGAAGCACTACATTTTTTAATTTTCTGAGTTTTCTTTCTCTCTGTAAATTAACATGCTGATAGATAACAGTGCAGGATTCTAACTGCACTTGTAATATCTATTGTATAACAGTCTCGCTGTCAGCAAACTTAGAAATATTTAAGTACTGGAGTATATGTGTGAGTTCATTTGTGTATGTGTGTGCTTCTTGCAAGAAAAACGATCTGCTAAATGAATATTAGTTAACTTTAATTTCAAGGCATTGTAAGTTTGTCTTCCCTTTTCATATTCCATCTCTGACTTAGCACCTTGAGGTTAGATGTAGTCTCATCTCCTGCTCATACTTCATTATACCTAAACTTCTAAGAGATATCAGCTGTTTTATAGTATCATACAACCATAGCTATACCTGCAACACAATCATTAACATTATCATTGTTTATAAGTGTAACACTGATTGCATAATGTTTATTTAGATTTGGCTTCCCTATACATGGTCAAAGTGAAATGGCTGGAGCATTGGTAGCTTTCAGAAAAAAAAAAAAAAAAAAAAAGATGCCGCTTGTCCTATAGGAAATCATTCCCAGTGCAATTTCTAATTGCGGTCCAGCAATGATTCACTTCTTTAGGGAGATTTCTCCTTTCTTCACATTGGTGAACACATAGAGTTGGTACATATAAGAGTGTAAAGGGGTGCTTACTCCTCTCCAAAATCAAGAAAAAAATTAGTCTCTTTCCCATTAGCTTTTTTGTGATTTTATTTATTGTTCTTTTGGAACTTTGAAGATTTCTGAAGTTTTACTGCACCTGGACCCTTTAATCTAGTTGGGACAATTAGGAAAGAAAAGAGCAATTAGCTTGACAGATTCCTATGCAAATGCAAGCCAGCTAGCAATGACTGACCCAGGAAGGAGCAAGAAGCAGTTTCTTGGGGTCGAGGGTTTGCTTCTCTCAGTATCCACTAAAATGGATTGTGCACTCATGAGGGGTCATCTGGATTCAGTTGCACTGTGGTAAAGTTAGCCATAATTTAAATGTGGTAAGCTACTTTATGTGCTTTTCCACACTTGAACTGAAATATCCATTTTAGTTTTATTGTTTCATCATATAAATGATTAGCATCCTGGCATGTATTTTTCAGGGATGGGAGAGAGAGCAGCACTGTGAAGGGGATGTGGCTTGAAGAGCGATTTGTAAGGGGGTGTGGGCGGAAATCAATGTGCTGATATGGGTGTGGTTTGGTGGGGGGGGGGGGCAGCAGACTGCAAGCTGTGAGTACAAATGTTAAAATCCTGGCTACACCCCTGCACCAGATTGGCTTCCTTTTTTTGGAGGATAACATCTTGGTTCTATTAGGGATAGCATGATCCATGCACTCGAAGTGCTTATAAAGTGCATTTGTGTAGGATTCGGCAGTCATACCTCTATTGTCCATCTGCATGGGTGTCATGAAGTTTGCCACTTCTGTCTTAAGAAGTGTGAAGTTGGCTTTGGAGAAGTTTTTTACGATGGTTTCCCTAATTGGGGGTGGGGGTGAGATGTGGATGACTAGGCTGATTAGCTTGTGGTCGGATCTGACCAACGAGGAATTGACCTCTGGTGTGGAACACCAGTTTCCCATGTTGGTAATGACCAGGTCTAGGATATTGCTGCCCCTGGTGGGGGTGTGAATAAGTTGATCCAAGGAGTTGGAATTTATGAATTCTAGAAAACGTTGAGCAAAAGAGTTGGTACATGAGTAGTTTTCCCAGTTAATGGTGGGGTAGTTGAAATCGCCCATTATTAGGGTGTTGGGTTGTACCCTAATACTTTCCAGTGTATCAAGAAATGAGGAGTGTGAATCCTGGGGCATGGTGGGGGGTCTGTAGCAAGCTACAATTTGGATTGCGGTCTTGCCCAGAGTTAGTTTCACTTGGATAATCTCGGATGCATTCTGCTGTGCAACAAGCCTGGAGGTGTGGATATCCTTAATGAATATGGACACGCCTCCGTCTTTAGTGCTTCTTTCTGGGTTAGGTGGCCGAAAGGTGTGGTAGGAATTGAAGCCTGGTAATGCAGCAAGGGTGCTCTCTGGAGCTTTGAACCAGGTCTCTGTCACTGCACAGATGTCAATGTTCTCCATTTTAAGGAGTGCCTGCCTCGAGTCAGTGCATTTTGAGGTTTAGACTTCTAGCATTGAGTAGCATTACCCTCAGATTTTGCTTGCTTGTACCTGTTATGGTGGTGAATTTGTCATGTGAACCTTGCCTAAAAAAGGCACTATAGGGGTGGCAAGAGCCTTAGCCAGTATCCGGAATCCTAAGGGCGACAGGTGCAGGCCATCTCTGGCAAAGCATCATGGACTGTCAATCATGTCGTCCCAGGCAGACAAATACTGGATCCCCTTAGAATGACACCAGTAGCTTAGCCAATTGTTGAAGTCAATCATTTTCTCCTTGTACTGTGGTATCATTCTGGGTGATGGCAGGATGCTACTCAGGGTTAGGGTCATACCTGCCTGGGATACAAGATCGGAGAGCTCCTCCATGTCTCTTTTCATGTAGTCCAGGGAGGTACGTCTCAGGTCATTCACACCAACATGGACAATGACAGTGTCATATTTGTACTTATTGTGGAGTGACCTGAGTGCATGCGTTATGTGGCGGATCCTGGCACCTGACAGGCAGCTGATAGTAACTTTCTTCTTGTTTAGTCTAGTGAGTGGAACATCAGTGTGCCTGACTATAGAGTCACCTATGACTAGAGTGTTGGGTACGTTGTTATGCCTTATGGGCTGTGGCTGAGTAGCACACTGAGTTTGTGGGCTATGTGTCATTTGGGTTGTGTTGGGGGGTGGAGTTTTCTTGCGTTTATGCTTTGGATGTCCCTGATGCTTGGGCAGGTTTTTATTGAGAGCCTCCACAAATGTAGGTGTGTGTTTATTTTTCTATGTGTGTCTTTTGGTGGTGTAGGTTTTGAGGGACTATGTGATGAGTGTGGTGTGGTGCAAGTGTTTACCTTCTCCTCTTGACTGTCTAGTCCAGTCTTGGGTGAAGAGAGCTTTGCTTCCAGTTTGGCTATATAAGTGCATCTTTCACAGGTTGTAGTATTGGGTGGTAGGAGGAGAGGGTTGTCTGTGTACATGAGGCAATTGCTGCATTGCCCCAAGATGCCCAGATTCATCAGGTAGACAGGAGAAATCACTGGGAGCTGACCCTTAGACATGCCTGGATAAGTGCTTATTTATTAAGTACTAAAAACTGCTTTCCACTACTAGACAAGTGAGGAAAGTTGAGTGCTGTAGTAATTTGCAGCTTATGTAGTGCTTACAATGAGTTCTGAACAAGTGCTGAGTTCAAAGAAACAGATTTGAGTGCTGAAACTAGAAAACTGGCTAGTTATAAGAAACAAAAGTAAGCTAGTAGGCTTGGGGGTACAGAAGCCTACAAACAGTCTAGACCACTTAACAGGAAAGGCAGGAAACAAGCTTAAAATTTTTTTTTTTTTTTTTTTTTTTTTTTGTTTTTAACACCGAAAGTGTGATAACAGACCTTGGGACACAGGTGGACAGTAGTCTCTCCTTTGATAATCACATCACCACAGTAGTCAGAAAATCCATCTACGTGGCACACCTCATCACAAAAGGTTTCTCATCCAGGAAAAAAAAAGTCATTGTTCCCCTCTACTCGTCACTCATTAGACCCTTTATAGAGTACAATGCCCCTTTTGGTATGTAACTCACAAGACATCTACAACAACTAGAAAGGCCGCAGAAATACCTCACAAAGAGGATCACTGGCCTCAAACAGATGCCCTATGCAGATCATCTCAAAAAAATCCAGCTTTACTCCGTCACATAATGCCTACTTAGAGACATGCTCCACTTAAAGAAATCCCAATCCCTCCGAGGTACGTGCTCTAGGGACCTAAATCTTGTCACCACAATAAACAGAACATGCTGGAGGGATAGATTCCTGTCCAAGAGACTTCCCATACTCTGGAAGAAACTACCTATCTATAGCAAACAATGCTCCTCATTGGCACTCTTCAAGAAACATCTTGATGATTGGATGGGAGATAGGAAATTCACCCCGGGGTTCACTTCTGTGGCTCTGCTCGACAGGGGCACATGAAAATAATTTTCTTGGGTGGCAAAAGCCAGGGTACCTTTTTGGCTAGGCTTATATAGGCCCTAGGGCCAATAGCCTAGTACCTACCTATGAACCTATGAAACTAGCTTTAATGGACATGCACATTCGGGAGTCAAATGACACTCGGGTCACTCACTCAAACAACCTTAACCTGGTATGTGACATCAACAGAACTTGCTGGAGAGACAGATTTGTTTCACAGAGGTTGCCTCATCTTTGGAACAAGCTTCCTATTCATGTTAAACAAAGTCTCTCATTGGCTCTATTTAAGTGCAATTTGGACAATTTGATGGGTAACTGGAAATTACCGCATGGTTCCACCTGTGTCCCTCTTGGACAGGGGCAATAGGTGCTGATTTTAGTGTCTTCTTAAACCAGGCACCCTTGGGAACATGGATTGAACTTGGTCAGGCTTGTAAGGGCCCTGGGGCTGTTAGCCTAGTAACCTCCTATGATCCTATGATCAACATAGTTATTTACACTTTGTACTTTGTGCAACCTAGCAAAGGGCAGTGAATTCACAAGATCCCTCCCTACAATTTTGTGAATCGTTATCCCAGCTACGGATACCAAGTCACTTCACCAAATGACTAGTTCAGTATGATGAGCCTACCACCTACTGGAGGCTGCTAACAGGAGAATCATGGCAATATTTTTTGTGATGAGACCAGTGCCCAGTACTGGTAATGAAATGTTAAACTGCATCCCAGAAGGCAAGTTTCATTATCACCAGGGAAAGCCAGATATTTACAGGAGGCCTAATGGAGTTGGGAAGACAATATCAGAGAAGTCACAGTTTCTCCTTGCTCTAGTCTATTTTAATAGCACAAAAATAAACTAGAATTAAGACAGTCACCAGTGAATCCTATTCACATTGCCTCTGTGCATACCTCTCAACCTCTTAGAGCAAGAAATCTGGACAAAGCCATAAATAAAAGTGGGCTAAAGGTCCAAAAATAGGAACATTTTTTAAATATTGCTCTTACAAACTTAGAAAGTTGATAGAATAACAGGTTTTGCATTAGCATGCATTTTCTTATGGGTATGAAGTCTGAAACTTAAATGTCTGTCATTATTTTCTAACTTCAGTCTTTAATGATTTGCCACTAATTTGCCAGAAAACCACAATTTTATGAAAAACTGACCAAAAATATGAGGCAAAAATCTGGACATTCTGCGAAAATCTGTACAGTTAAGAGGTATGCCTGTGTGCCAGCAGCACACCAGCATGAGGTCAGAGGCTCACTTGTTTTAAAGACAGCAGTTAGCACAGCAAGGATTCAAACCTCCATGACCTTCTGCTGAGGTCTGTGGTTCTGTGCATTTTTGTCTGTCCTGAGCTTCAAAGTAGGCATTGTGCTCACAGGCATTACTCCATAAAGCATATACATCCACTTTGTATACTTGGCTGAAGTTTTGCACAACATACCTGGCCATTCATTTATATCTTTGTTCCAGACTCAGATATGTTTCTACATATTGTACACAGGGCCTTACAGCTGTTCCAAACAGTATTTTAAATGTTATCATTGATGTTCTTGGTTATGTACACCAGACACAAATATGCAGGTAAATTAAAAAAATAGTAGAATCACAAAATTAGTAAGATATACAAGCAAAACAAGAGTGATTATTTTGTTACAGAAAGTCATCTTATCCATGAATAAACAAGCCTAGGTTAAATGTTAAATAAAATACAGAATCTGCTTATTTTTCATAACAACTCACAGATTTAACTAAGAACTCATCTTGGTCTCAAAGGCTGAAAGCATTAAGAAGGGTTTCCTTTATTACATAAGAAAACTGAAAGGCATAGATTGTGAATGTATCATGTTAGCAATAACTATAGATGGCAATAACCATTCATAGGGCATAGTGCATGTGCTTGCAGAAAAGTTTACTACAGACATCTCAGTGAGCAAAAAGATATGTCAAGGTACTATCAACAAGGGAAGACACCCCTAATGTAATTACAGATTTCATAACTGCTGTCAGAAGTAAAATTAAAACCTCAGGTTTCATGGGAACAAATACACCTAATGGATTTCTACATAGACCTAAGAAAATTTAACTAAATCGCTATCAGTCATGCTAAACAAAATGTTAACAGGTGCAGAGTTCCAGACTTGTGAAGACAGGCTGTAGTGGTACAGATTCACGAACGTCTGGCTACATCAGACACAAACAACCTAAGCCCAGCAGCACGGTCAGTAGCCTGTATAAAATTATAGACAGAAGCATGCTCACCTGTTTATAATTAGGCTGGGACCTACTTCTATTAGATATGCAACAATATAGGTTTGATATGGGGAGATCTTCATGTTTTGTGACATTCCTTGAAGAGGTAACCACAATACTTGGTGAAGGGCTGACAGTGTCTATTGCTTACTGTGGCATTGTTAAGGCATTTATCACTGTAACCCATAAAGTAATTAACAAATTGAAAGCATTGAACATCTATCCATGTAACATTTGATGTGTAAAACACTGGTTAAGCATGAGTTACTTATCTATCCCAGCAGGGTTAAAAGTATTGTCCCACAGGGCTTTCTACAGAAATGACTTCTTTTTGGACTATTCTTCTAAAATGTAAAAGTTGAGAATGAGCTATGGATAACCAAGTATATTGATGACTGCACACTAGGTACTTCAAATAAAAGATGACAAAATTCAGTGGGATGTTATGCAAAAAAATCCACACATGATATGATAGAAATTACTTCAGTTATAATGTCAATAAATATAGCATCCTGTGAGTAGGCAAAATGGCATACATTATGTTTACAAAATAGCCAGATCTTAAAAAAAATGACACCATCTTTAAAGATCTCAAGTCAATTGCAAAGAACAATTTCAATTCTGACCAACATGTACCTGCCAAAGTTAGAAAAGGGCATTCTGCAGTCCAACTAGCTGAAGGACATGTCCAGTAACTCCAGGGAGATCACAGTGTCACTTTACACCTTAGTGGTCCAAATAAATATATTTTGTACCCTGTAAAAAAGCCATCTGTAGCAACTTGAAAACATACAAGGATTCCTTGCAAAACAAAAATTACAGAGTGAAAGGCTTGAACTATTCAAAGAGGCTACAGGAACTTTGTTTATGTTTCTTATAGGTTACTGACAGGTAAACTCTACCTGCTCTAAAAGGTAATGCCTACTTCACTTCTAGTTGAAAATCTATGCTTAAAGTGTACCACTGGGAAGCAAAGACCAAGAAGGGCAGATCTGTAGCAGGCTCATGTCATACCCTTTGCCACTCCTTGATCTGGCACTCCTTGATCTGTTCTCTGTTCTAGCACTATCTCCTAAGGAGCATCAGTTCTGATGTGCCTCTCAAGTAGAGGAGCAAAAAAAAAAGTCTTCTGCTTAAAAAAAAAAAAAACTCTTAGCAAATTGTTTGCTATAGATTTTCAGTTGTGACTACAAAAGCAGATTCCATACTGGCACTCAGAAATGATAAGGAAATTAATTTGGGTCTATGTTCGGCTACTGAAAAGAAAAACAGTGCATGGCATATTCCATCAAAATTCCCATTCGCCAAATCCTCCTCTTGTGGGAGCTGCTCCACCACACACGCCAATTATATATATATATATATATATATATATATATATATATATATATATATATATATCAGCTCTGAGGTCGCACTACAGTGGGGAAAGAGCAAATTTCCCTTTCCTTACCGTAATGCAATCGCAGTAAGAACAGGTCAGAGAACAGCATTTTCAATGGAATATGCCATTTGCTGTTTTTACTTTTTGGTAGCCGAACACAGACAAATTCAGAATGTGTGCAGTGAGTTACTGTACCATAGCAAATAGTATGGTATACAGCCCTTGCAAAAGGCTACATAATTACATATAAATGAATGCCAACATTTTAAAGAAAGCTACCACATATGCAAATGATGCCAACAGACACAAAGGCACAATTCAAAAATATAAAAATAGCATAATGAGCAGCAATGATCGGCTCTTCTGCAGGTCAGCATTTCTTTGTGAATAGGTTTATAACTTGTGTGCAAAGATCCTAAGAGTAATATCTACTTTAGCAACTTTGTGTGTGTTATAGCTGCTTTGGAAGCTAGTGCCCATGATGTTGTATACCACTACCCTTTGTTTCATAGAAAGGACCATCACCAGCTAACATATCTTCACCTTCATGACCAAGACATAGCAGCAGCATACCTCTCAACCTCTTAGAGCAAGAAATCTGGACAAAGCCATAAATAAAATTGGGATAAAGATCCGAAAATAAGGAACATTTTTAAATAGTGCTCTTACAAACTTAGAAAGTTGATAGAACAACAGGTGTTGCATTAGCATGAATTTTCTGATGGGTATGAAGTCTGAAACTCAAATGTCTGTCATTATTTTCTAACTTCAGTCTTTAATGATTTGCCACTAATTTGCCAGAAAACCACAATTTTGTGAAAAACAGACCAAAAATATGAAGCAAAAGTCTGGACAGTCTGCAAAAATCTGTACAGTTGAGAGGTATGAAGCAGGGATATAATACAAAAGATGGCTGGTGCTCTCCTTACATGGGATTAAGGGGGAATTATGGAATGCCTATTCCTGAGGACTCAAAGGTTTGCCTAGCATTAACCATTCCTGCTACAGACATATTCCCACATACAGCAGGAGAAATTCTTGGATTTTCACATGACTCAGACTCATGAGTCATACACTATTTCCTAGATGTAATGCTGAAACATGTGGAGAAGCAAAAGTGGTTCCCATGGACAGCAAAAGAGAAAAGCACCCTCATATGGGCATTGTAAAATGTAACACATTTTGCTAAGGTCTGGAGACCACTGACTGCACCCATTTTGCCAGCAAGGCCCCACTTGCTTCACTTAGGATCTAGTATATCATTTGAAAGGGTATCTGCTCCATCAACTGAAGGCTGTCTGAACTGCACAGGGTATTATATACAATTTGCCTGTGCATCAGACAGTTCCCATGATTCCCACATCTGGAGCATGTGAGAAGTATACCAGCATTTCAAGTGGGGAGACACTCCACAGGGTCATAAGATGGTAGGTGCACACATTGCCAAACCAAGACCATATGATGGCTCAGTGACATGAACATAGATAACAGGCTGGTCATAATGTTTTTTTGCTGATGCGTGCTCAGCCACAAATCTCAGGTAGAGGCAGAGAGGGCATAAGAAATTCAAATAGCACAGATATGGAACATCACTGAACATATGTTTGGAGTGCCTGAAATGGCACAAATATGGAATATCACTGAACATATGTTCTGAGTGCCTGAAATGGCACAGATATGGAACATCACGGAACATATGTTTGGGGTGCCTGAAATGGCAGAGATATGGAACATCACTGAACATATGTTCTGAGTGCCTGAATACATCTGTTGCTGCACTCCTGAGACATGCAGTAAGCAAATTGTGGTGTTTGCCATACTGTACAACATGGTGTTATGTAAACTGTTAAGGCAAAGGGAGACCATAGCACTGGCCAACAGGGCTCTGCACCAGCAACAGAATAAGAACCAGATGAGGAGTTAGAGGAATATGGAATTGTAATGGGCTCCTATGCTAGGCAGAAGTGGATGCAATATGTCATGGTAATGGCAAAGAGGTGGTATCTGGTTTACAGCTATCAGCCATGAAAGAACAGCACAGAACATAAGTGTTGCAAGCATTTACATACAAGTGGTATACAGTACATTGCATAGCATGACCATGTTGTGCATTAGACATTATCTAACCCACATCACCCAGGGTGTGGGGGGTAGACAGACTACTTTATCATCATTTGCAGAAGTGGGTGCACAGTGGCATGGGAAAACAACAGTAGTATAACTGAAAGTGCCATTTAGTTGTGACTGTGGCAAGCTTGCACACAGTTAGGGTGTTGTGAGCTGAGCAGATAACCATGTGTAAAGTATCATGTACTGTCGAATTTCAAGTGTCAGGAGTGCTGGCCAGGTATAGTAGCTGTCCCTGATGGAGAAGGTATGGAAGCATCTACTTCAGGGAAGGCCATTTCTTGGGGGAGTTCCATATGCAGGATTGTGGCTGTATCTCCTGTGTTGTGATAGGGACAGGTATGTGGCTGTCAATATGGTCTGTCTGGCCAGTTGTACATGTCATTCATGGAGCATCTACTGGAGAGTGGGCCAATCTGGGACTCTGGGACCTTGATTGTGATGTGTGGTGCTTAGCCCATGCTGAAGCTTATGAAAATTGTGCACATCCATGGGGCCTTCTGCAGACAAAAGTGGATTTGACAGTGGAGCCAAAAAACAGCATCCATGTCCACATGAGTCGTTTTGGCTGGGGTGAAGGCAGTGGTAAAGCCAGACAGTTTCAGTTAAGTCCATGTGACTGAAAATGCCAAGGTGATGATAAAAGTAGTCAGTCATGTGTGTGAAGTGGCCATGCACACCTGCAGTGTGCAACCATCCCGTACCTTGACTAAGCCTGCCATATGCAAGCAGCTATAAGGACCCACTAATGTTTGCCAAGTGGGGTGCTATTCCCTGTGATTGTTGGAGGCATTCAGGCATCCCAATTATGTCTTCATGCAGTCCACACAGCACACTGAGCACCTCTAACATGGTCAAAGTAGCATTCAGTTGTTCTTGAATTACAGTCCTACACATTCACCGGTTGCTGCCTAGGATAATACCATTATCACTTAATACCAGTTCCTGAAGTCACTGACAGATGTTAATGCAGCTCTACCCAATGCCATGTGTGTGCACCTCAGAGGTTGTGCATCCCTCAGATGCGGGTAGTGTTTCTGCTACCTATCTACCATATGTGAGATCCACATGGACAGAATGCCCTTTACTAAACACTGGTGATGCAGTGGATGTCATCTTGGACTTCTGTAATCACTCATCTTTAGGGAAGAGGAATGTTCCCTCCGCTGCCTGTGCTCCTGATAGTGTCATTGTGTGGTCCGACTATGCCATGTGCACAGTGCCATTACTGTAGGCATGTGCTCAGCTTTACTGCTGGATCTTCCCCTGACAGAACCTGTGAAACATACAGATAATCATGAGTAAGCCATGCCTCTCAACTGTCCAGATTTTTGCAGCATGTTCTGATTTTTTACTCGTATTTTTGATCTGTTCCTCATACAGTTTGTTATTTTCTAGCAAATCACTGGGAACTGAAATCACTAAACAATGACAGACATTTGAGTTTCAGACTTCATATCCTTTAGAAAATGTATGATAATGCAAAAACTTTAATTCTCTTAACTTTCTAAGCTTATAAGACCAATATTTACAATCTGAATGTATTTTGAGGCCTTTATCCCTCCATTATTTTTGCTTTGTCCAGATTTCGTGTGCTAAGAGGTTGAGAGGTATAGTGTAAGTTGATACATGTATGACCACCCCAAACAACAACAACCATGCATCAGAGAGACAGCTGCATGCAAAGAGTATACATAGGCTATAAGTAGAGGCATACCTGTCAGTGCAGGATGTATTCATTGTTGTCCTGATGTGCCTGGGTGACAGAAATACAGTATGCTATGCATGAGAAAATAATGTAAAGGTGCTCCCTACTGTTGGATTGCAATGGCATGTCATACAACACACCTTGTGCATTCATCACAGACAATCATCACCTGTGCTACAGGTGATCAGAGCTGAAGCCTTGATGTTCCTGGGTGAAAGTAAAGCATATGCTAATGTTCGTGTACACCAAGTGGATGCACTGCAAATTGATACATGACTGACATTTACTACTACTCACCTGGAGCATTTGCAACAGACACTTGATCACTCCTGACCCATCTTGCTTTCACATCCAGACCACCCCTACAAAACCAGTTTAGTCAGCTTATTCTCTGAGTGTTATTAGGAATTGTTCATTCTATGTATGTTGACAGTGTGTTGTGGGATCAGCCGCAGTGGCAGATTTGTCAGTTGCTATGACTAGCACCTGTTCCTTTAATGCAAGATCATATTGGTCAATCTTTGATGCACCTGCAAGACTGTGTGGTTGTCTCCTTGTTTGCTACATCCTTTCATGCACCACCTGCCCCCTGAAAGCCTCATCTGCTTTACTCACCTCCAGGATTTGTCACATGTCTGCAGGGCCAATAGCAAAACATCTGTCTCCTGGGGTAAAACTTTTTCAGTTCACTGCCATTCTTCTGGCCCTATGACATCTCCAGTATACCTGTGAGAACACCTTTGGATCAGTGTGTGCATACAGAACTGTCCATGTTGGACAATCCCCACCATTCCACTACCTCAAACATCCTCATGGTAGTACTGCTTTGTACAGTGTAATTACATAACTACTACAACATTGTTCCAGACTGTGTTACATTTGAGGCATGTGATCTACACACACACACACACACACACACACACACACACACACACACACACACACACACACACACACATACGCACACACATGCACACACACTCACACACACACGCACACACACGCACACACACACACACACACACACACACACACACACACACACACACACACACACACGCACTGACCCTCACTGCATTGCCTACAACAGTCTTTGCCCATAGAACTGCAGGTCCATTGTCATGTGGGTATAACATAGCCTCCATGTGCTATTACTGGATCCCATCTCATACATGCATGTTAACTTTCATGTCTGTTTCCCATGGTTTGTGCAGATGTCGACCCCAAAGGACTACAACATGTCATGTTTCAACACTGAGAAGTGAATGGCTGCTACCCCCATCACTGGAACAGCAATTGTTCTGCCTGTCCTCTGTAGCCTTGCTTGCATGTGCCCCCTCTCAAAATTGCAGTGTTTACTGACTGTTCCAAGTGCCCTAAATGTGTTGGCCTCCAGCACCCAAACATATTCTGGCATATCCCTGCTTGGACTGTTGCAGTGTTAGCAGACAGCAATCAGTATGGAGTAACAGTTGTATGTAGCAGCAGCTATAAACATTTGAGTTGTCTTTGTAAAGTGGTGTATGTTACCAATACTCCTATCCTTTGTAGATTTAGTTATAGTTTTTTATTCTGCAATAGTCTGCACTTGTAGTATTCTATGAGTCAATAGAGCAGCCTGTCCCAGAATGGCAACTACGCAGCTTACTGCACAAGCAGCTCGTAGTGCTGGGATCATGATAATGTGGTAATATAGCACCATGAATTCTGAATCACACCAATAAAGCAATGCATTATCAGCCTTATTCCTTGCTAGGAGGCCCAATCTGCCTTATGCAAGTGCATTTTCAGTTATTAAGATGAGAATAACTTTGTTGCTGGGCCATGCTATCACACATTTGCATCAAAGAAATGGTCAAAGCATCACACACAATGTTCATGAGCTGCAACTTTGCTCCACAGCTATCATTTTCACTCCTGTATTAAACTGGGTGAGTGGAAATGGCCGCTGCAAGTTTTTAAAGTGGAAGTGTTTTTACATGGTGCAACATGGAAACTAAAATCTTTGTGAACCTGTCGCTCATGCAGAACAGAGAGTGCCTGCTGATAGACAGCTCTAAGGGTCTGTTGTACACAGTTGATGCCTGGCACAGACTTGCCAGGGAAGTTAGTGATTCTGTGGGCAGCACCTGTTCTGGTGAGCTCTGCTAGCACAAATATAGTAATCTGAGGAAGTGCCTCATATACATTATCCACCAATGGGAAGAGGAGGTTAGGGAAAAATTACCTATACCATTTCAGTGAGGGTTAATTTATGCTGAGTGTGTGTGTGTGCGTGTGTGCGTGTGTGCGTGTGTGCGTGTGTGCGTGTGTGTGTGTGTGTGTGTGTGTGTGTGTGTGTGTGTGTGTGTGTGTGTGTGTGTGTGTGTGTTACAGCAGAGGTGGAGATTAGACATAAATGACTTGCCTGCTAGAGGAGTTGGGCCAGACTCTCCTGCAATAAGATAAATGTACTGTATTGCTACCAGACCTGAGTAACTTGCTTTGCCTGTTTACCACAGCACTGCCCAGTTTTGTATAGCTGATTAAACAATAACCATTGGATACTTATTCACTGCTTGTAGAACTGCTATATGTTTTAAATTCATTTATAACTGTGTTGGTACCATTACCTTTGCAACTTATTCCATCCTGGCATTGCCATCTACATGCCAGCTGTATTGACCCTGCATGTACTTCTACAGTTAGGCTGTTTTTCCTCATTTTCTGTATCAGAAAATGTCATCGCTCATTACCTCATAGGTATGCAGTTGCCATTGTGTAAGTGCTCATTGCCCTTGTCAGACTACCATTTCATAATGCATTTGTACTTGTGTCACTGTTGTTCACTGTGTCAGTTATTCCTAGAACAGTATGGGTGTGACACCCCTAATGAAATTGAACTGTTACAGCAGTAGTTAGTTGTCCACTGCATATTAATATTAGTTATGTGCATGTTATTTGTGGTACTCTGCCAGCCTGCACCATACCTCCCTGTATTTACTGCACTGTGCACAACAGCTCCATATACACTTGTTATCCACAGGGCTGAATATTTAATTTGATCAGTTTGATTATTTCTTCCTTAGTTCACTGTTCAACACACACACACACACACACACACACACACACACACACACACACACACACAATGGTTACCATTCATATCCTTTGCCAGGATCCTACACGTTGTTAGCATGGAAAAAGCTAATTACATTCCTTGGTGTTATCCCATATCATAACATAGGAGTTTCCTAGGCAATTATATTAACATTGCTCTTCTGGCTGTTTCTTTCACCTTCCAGGGTCTAGCATAAGAAAGTGCACCATATCATACTGACCACTGCTTTTTGAGTCCTGTTTTCTTAGGTTCATAGGACCAGAGGAAGTTACTAGGCTATTGGCCCTAGGGCCTTTCTAAGTCTAGCCATGTTATACCCATGTTCCCTTGTTGACCAAGTTGTATGGTCTATATTTGCAGTGTGAGTGTATGATCAGCGCTGACTGCCCTTATCCAAGAGGGATATCAGTACCCCCAGGGTAAATTTACGGTCTTTGGTGTTAGCCACAAAGCTGACTGATTTCTGAGTAGGTTTTACACTGAGATAGCTTGGAAGTCAGTCTTCACCCCATCCACCATCGTGATATTTCTCTTCCCAGTGTGTCACTCATCCTCCCCTGTTTCTTGGCCTGTCCTCCCCATCACTGGCTATCCACCTACTGTTTCCTATGCCTCTCCAGTGTGGCTGCTCCCCTTTTGTATCACTACCTCACCTATCAACCTTAATCAGTTACATGTTTTTGAGTCTACCCCTTATGTTAACCCTAGACCATCCTTCTTTCTCACATCATCTCCCTGCTTCCCTTCCCTTCTTCTGTAAAAAATGACATCTGTACCACAAAAATACCCTGTTTCCACGATTCCATGACACTTTTCCCATCCAGTTGTCTTTCTGTGTATTCTTATGTTTGCTCGCCCCCTTTCTGGCTATACTGCCACTCCATTTCCTTCCCACTTGTAAAATAAACACAGCCGGCCCTTTGTTGTGTAGCCCATGTGTGTGCCTTAGCTGTGCCTCTGTAACACATCTGTGGCACTTCTATGAACATACGGACATGCATTGTGGTGAGTGTGCTACCTGCATGCCAATAGCCCCAGGGTATATGACTTATTGTAGCACAGTCTACCCTAATGCATAATGACTGACATTTTCATGAATGCACACCCTCATTGTGCAACACTGTCTTTGGCAGATCCATGCTATGGTTGCACTTAAGCTTAACTAATCTCCATTGGTCCATATTGTATCATTTCTATTGTACTATTTATTCCAGTGAGATTTTCTTATCATTATTTCTGAATATCCCCTTCAGTCGAGAAACCTAATATTACAAATAAATATCAGTAATATAGAGGATTGCATAACCTTCTTATTATGTGCTCGAGACATGGGTACCAAGAAATTCACCTCAAAAGCTGAATCTTGGCATCCATGTCAAGGACACATTATTCAAGGTTATGATCAGTGACACAATCATAATTCTTTGTAGTGCATGGGGCTTCATCTTCTCAATGTACTTCTAGTTACAGGAAGAAAAAGAAATCACTAAGTTTTTTTTTCAGCTTTCAAAGCCATGAAACATTTAGCAGATGCTGTCAGAAGACATTGTAATGCAGTCTGTTATGTTTACACTTACCCTTCATGCCTCTCAACTGTCTAGATCTTCACAGAATGTCCAGATTTTTTTGCCTCATATTTTTAGTCTATTCCTTATAAAATCTATGGTTTTCAGACAAACCACTGAGGATTGAAGTCACTAAATAATGGCATACATTTTCGTTTCAGAGTTTGTATCTTTCAGAAAATGCATGCAAACATACATCTTGTTATTCTAGCAACTTTCTAACTGTTTAGAGGAAGTCAGTGACACATTACCAGCATGGAAAGCAGGCAGAAACAAATCTTTTATTCTGATGCTACTGCCTAGCACGGGACCCAACCTTAACAACTTTGGCAGGATATGCTTAACATTTGTTAAGGTCTGGTATTGCACCACTCTGGCACTTAACTGGTTTGTCTTTTTCTGAATATTGGAGTGTAACCACCGCATTCCATGTACTAGAGAAACATTGTGACAGATACATTACACAACACCTTCCAATACAAAGGAAGAAGCTTTTTTTTTCTCATCAGAAGAAGTCAGTCCATAACGTCCACCAAAAATAATAATTTTAATAACAGACAGGTATGGGATAACACACTCACCATTGCTTCAATCATCAGTTTAAAAGCAAATGATAAATGCTCTAGCTATGTACTAACAGTAGATGCATCTAAAGCTTTTGACAGAGTAAACCTTGATTTTCTATTTATGTAGCATTCCTGATGAATATATAAACATGGTGAGGGCCTTATACAACAATGCTATGACAACACTATGTATAAATAAAAAAGCAATCAAAACCTATTCAAATTATTAATGGTACAAGTCAAGGATGCCCACTATCACCATACCTGTTCAATATATACATTGAAACTCTCCTGTTTAGAAAGTGGGCTAACATCACAGAAGATATTAAAAGATGGTTAAATCTTAACCTATCTCCACTATCTAAGGCGGCTATAGTCATGAATATTCTTCCAAGATTACTGTTTCACTTTAATGCTATTAATCAAAATATACCAAATAACTTCTTTTCCAGACTTGAAACACTACTAGGGAAATGTATTTGGCATCCTAAAAATACAAGAATAAAATACTCTAGATTAACATTACCCAAACAGAAAGGTGGCTTAGGATTACCCGATTTTCAAACTTACTATGACATTATAAACGCTAGTCGAATTATACAAATAGCAAATTACGAATCATCTAACAAAGCATGGTATCCAATCTGGATTAAAATATATCATAAACATCTAATTTCATCAAACATAAACCCTAAAGCAATACCCTTTCTAAACTCCAAGACACTAAGGTATTTTATAATCCACCCCATAATCATAAGAAACACATTGCTATTTCAAAAGCTGTTATCCTCCCTTAATCTTAAGGATACTTTGATAATGGGACAACCAATACACTTAAACCCTAATCTTAAACTAAATAACACTATGCTAAAGCTGAATAAATACCCACTAATTTAAAATACCACTGTATGGGACTTCTTCAAAGGCAAAAACCTTTCAATTGAAAATATAAGGCAAAGACTAGAAGTAAATAAAAATTATAACACTATTATTAAGCAAATACTATACCTAATTAACACAATTACTATAAATGTCAAAATGGACAACCAAGGCATGCAGCTATACCAACAAATTATTTATCTATTGCTTCCGAGATCTAAAACGCTATCAAATACATATTTATTTTATTTATTTATTTTACATTTGTTGACCGGGCTAGTCCAGCTGGATATATGTCCATTTTCAGTAGAGGCCCGGGGAGATAAGCTCCAACATTCAAAATGAGATTACATTAAAAAAAACATGTGAATACATTAAAA
Source organism: Protopterus annectens (assembly GCF_019279795.1). Taxonomy (NCBI): domain Eukaryota; kingdom Metazoa; phylum Chordata; order Ceratodontiformes; family Protopteridae; genus Protopterus; species Protopterus annectens. The sequence continues at coordinate 1,280,068,850 of NC_056732.1, read as the reverse complement.
AAAAATAAAATAAAATATGAAAAAAAAAACTTTACAGCAGTACATGAAACATAGGCAAATAAAGATAACATTTTAACTGGTGACAAAGTTATTAAGTACAAATTTCAAAAAGTAGAATATTTAGATAAGAATATTATTACAAAATATTGCTTAAAGTGGTATTTGTGGTGAAATACTAACATAGTGTATAGTAATAGAGGATACAGGATAGTATGAAGAAATCTGGCAGATATGTTAGTATATCATGTGGTATAAGAAGTGGAAAGAATACATATATATAGAAATAACTATATATGTATAAATATATATACACACATATCCATACATACATATATATATATACACACACATATATATATATATATATATATATATATATATACATATATATATATATATATATATATAAATACACATACATACATACATACACATACACACACATATACACATACATACTAACAAAATACATATACATACATACACACATACACACATATACACATACATACACATACACACACACACACACACACACACACACACACACACAAACACATAAATCCCCATATGTAGATAGTGAGAAGGAGATATAGAATCATGGATGTAAATAAGAGGTAGTTACAATGGTCTAAGAGATGTAGAATGTAGTCAGGTGTCGGGCTAAAGTTAGTCAGGATTAGTACAGGGGCACAGCCATTGTGATTTAAGGTAGAGTTTAAGTTTCTTTTTAAAGAGAGATTTTGAGGGAATAGAAGAAAGTTCATATGGGAGGCAGTTCCAGTGTTTTCCAACAGTGTTAGAAAAGAGGGAGTCTCCAGCTTTGTTGTTTGCTTTGTCAATATTTACAAGAAGTTTGTGAGCTGATCTTAGGGAGTTTAGGTTGTGGTAGGGGTGAATAAGAGTAGATAGTATAGGGGTTTTGTTAGGTTGATATAGAAGTTGATGGGTTATGCTTAGTTGATTAATTTTTAGTTGTTGCTGAAATTCAAGCCAACCTAGTTGTTTTAGATTAGTACAGTGGTGGGTTCTAAAAGGGTTGCCTGTGGCAAATCTGGCTATGCTGTGGTAGGAGTTTTCTAGCTTAAACAGATTCTTTTTTGATAAGTTAGTATAAGTGGGTGAAGCATAGAGAAGGGGTGAGATAAGATGTGAGTGGGCAATAGTTATTCTAGAATCTGGAGTGAGGAAAGGTTTGATTTTGTAAAGAGAGCCTATTTTTTTATTAATATTTTTCAAAGTGTTGCTTATGTGGGTATCAAAGTTAAGGTTGCTGTCAATGGTAACGCCTAGTAGTTTTGTAGTATAATCTTGTGATATAGGTGTGGCATTTTTTGCTGTTATTGTAAAGTCTATGTGGGGAGATTTACTGGAAGGTGTGAAGAGGAGGAGTTTGGTTTTTTTTGGGTTTAGTAGGAGACAGCGTTGAGAAAACCATTCTTCTACAGAATTAAAAATGTGCTGAGTAAGGGAGTGAAGTTCAGAGACAGATTTTGCTGAGCAAATTAGTGTAGAATCATCTGCGTATTGTATGCATGTAGCTTGAGGGACTACTTGTTGGAGGTCATTGATAAATAAAGAGAATAGAATGGGGCCCAGAATGGACCCTTGGGGGACACCAATGTTAACTGGTAGCTGGGAAGATAGAGTGGAGTTCCAGAGTACTGCTTGATGTCTATTATTTAAGTAGGATTTAAACCAGTTAATATTTTGAATTTCAAGTGACAAAGATTGAAGAATGTGTGTGAGTATTTGGTGGTTGACCATGTCAAAGGCCTTGGACAGGTCTAAGAAAAGTGCTGAGGAAAGGGTGTTTTGGTTACGATTTTTGTTGATAGTGTCTGTAAAGGAGAGGAGGGCAGTGGTGGTACTATGGGAAGGTCTAAACCCATGATGGGTATTAGAGAGTAAGTTATTTTGAAGAAGATGGTCAAGCAGTTGCTTGTGTATACATCTTTCCATAATCTTAGATAAGGGAGAGAGTAGAGCAATAGGGTGGTAGTTGGAAATATCAGTTGAATTTCCACCCTTATGAAGAGGAATAATGTGGGAGATTTTCCAAAGTTTAGGGACATATCCCTCAGTGATGGTTCTGTTGATCAATATGGAGACTGGGTAGGCTATAGATTTGGCTGCTAATTGCAGGTATTCTGGAGGTAGTAGGTCAGCAGAGGGAGTACATGGTTTAAGTTTTTTGATAAGAGAAAGAATGTAAGATGTTGGAACAGGTTGGAAAAGAAATGGGGGAGGTGGGTTTAAGTGGCTGTAAGGTATGTTTGTGTTTTTGCTGGAGAGTTGACTGGCTAGAGTTTGAATTGTTTCGGTGAAAAAGTAATTAAAGTCATTAGCAATGTGGTTAGGATTCTTTATGTCTGAGCCTTGTGGGTTGGGTGTGACAGGTTTACTTGGCTGTAGTAACTGTTTTATGTTTGCCCAGAACTTTTGTGGGTTATTTTGGCGAGATTGCTGTGGTTTCAGGTAATAGTTTTTTTTATCGGTCATTATTGCTTTTTTGGCCTCATTTCTCAATTGTTTGAAATGTTGGTAATCAGTAGTGTTTTTAGTTAAGTGAGATTTTTTCCAGATTTTATTTCTCAGCTCGATTTTTTGTTTAGTTTCTGTTGACAGCCAGGGGGCAGATTTACTTTTTATTCTAATACAGCGAGAGGGGGCATGGTAGTTGAGTATGGCCAGAAACTTAGCATTAAAGAAGTCAACAGCTTCATCAAGTGGAAGGTCTTTTAAAGGTGACCAGTTGCATGCTTTCAGTTCTCCTTGAAATAGTTCAAGGTTGAATTTTTTTGGTTCTGATTGTTCTAGTTATGTTTTGGGAAGGGGGGTTGGTTTTGAGCCTGATTATGTAAGTTAATATGTGATCACTTATATTATCAGGAAGGATTCCAGTTTCATAAGTATGGAGTTGACTGTTGGTGAGTATCCAGTCTAAGGTACTTTCTTTTTTGTTAGTTTTATTTATTCTAGTGGGGCAGGTGATGTTCTGAGAGAACCCATGAAGGTTAATATGGTTAGTAGGGTGCTTGTTATTGCAAGATTGCCAATCAGTGTTTAAGTCACCAAGGATTATTGTTTCTTGGGGTAAGTTTAGTAATAGCCAACATAGGATGTTTTCAATGGTCGAAATATTATTACCTGGGGGGACATAGATGCAGATGATAAAGATAGATTTGACTGAGTTTAGTTTAAGTTTGGTAATAAGAATTTCGGCATTAGAGTCTTGAGGAGGTTTTTGGTGGAATGTGGTTATTTCAAGGCTTGATTTATATAAGATAGCTATTCCACCACCTTTTTTAGATAGTCTGTCAAGACGCAAGATTTTATAGCCAGGAGGGATGACTTCTGTGTCTTTTGTTGAAGGTTTTAACCAGGTTTCTGTCAGACAAATAATATCAAAGGAGTAGAGTTCTAAGAGAGCATGTAGTTGCGTTGTTTTATTATTAATGCTACGTATGTTGAGGTTAGCTATTGAGAGTGAGTTGTTAGGTTTTTTAAGTAAGAAGTTAGGTGTGGGGTTTTGATAAATGGTCTGATTTACAGAGGAGGTAATAGGGCCTGGGTTAGGGTGAATATCTCCACTGTGGAGTGAGTGTAGTAGGGTTAAATATATAGTGTTTGTATATTTACTTTGAGGAGGGGGTAACCTTCTAGTGCTCAGGTGAAAATACTTTATGTGGGTTATCCTATGATATTTAGGTAAAAGATAGCTAGGTGTGGAAGTGATGTTGATGTGATGATTATGGTTGGTTGGAATTGAAGAGGTAGGATGGTTAGTTGGGTTGGGTAGGTGTGATAGTAGAGGGTGTTCATAGGAGGTTGTAATGTATGCTAATATTAAAGATGAAAGAAGTGAGAGCATAAGTAAGGTATATATGAGAACTAGGGAGGGGAGTTTATGCATTGTAATGGTGGATAGTAGGTTCAAGTTATAAATTAAGTGCAGGTGGTGTGTTATTGTAAGGGAAAGGTATAGGTGGTAGTGAGAGGGAGTGGTTAGAAATGAAATATGGAGGGGAAAAAAGAAGACTGGTTAAATGGTGGAGAGGTTGTGATTGGAGTAGAAGGAGAGGGGGTGTGGTTAGTTAGGTAGAAATACAATGATGCTGGGGGTGGGTGGGAAATGGGGGTAGGGTAGGGGAGCGGAGTGAGCCCGCAGGGCGAACGGAGCGGATTGAAACAAAGCAAGAGAAGTTAGCAGGAAACAATCAGGAGTGCAGGTAGCTGCAGTTGGAAGGTAGGATATTAGTGGAAAGGTTTAAGCTAGAGGGGAGTCTAGGGAAAGAGACTGCTAGAGGAGTACCGACTGACAGGCAGTATGTAAGCAAGAGTAGGAACAGGCAGAAAGCTTAGCAAATGGATTGAGTTTACCAAGATGGCACAGGGAGAGAGGGAGAGATATAATGGCAGGGCGAAGGATCCCCCCTAGTGGGCAGTTCTGGAATTGTAGGAGAGTTTGTGAGGGAGCTAAGTAGTGTAGGAGGGTGGAGAAAAAGAAATGCAAGTGAGAGGGGGTAAGGTAAGTAGAAGAGTCGTGTAGGCTGTTAGGTATTACAGAAAGAGGGTAAGGCAGCTGGCTGCTCAGGCTCCCAGTGAACTTTGGAGCCCTGAAACAGTTTGTGGATCGGGGTCTGTATTACCAGGTAGATTTAGTCCATAACATACTTATTTCTTTCCTTGAAACAGGGTGCAGAAGACAGGTAACTGGAGGTTGAGGCCACAGGATTTGGATAAGGTTCTAAGCACACCAGGTAGGCTGTGATTAAATCAGGAGCAGGATAGGTTGAGCTGGGTACTAAGGGGAAAAATGGAGATAAAAAGTGGAGGAGAGAAAGAGAGTTAGCAATCCAGCATATATAGTCAAATAGGCAGTAATTATCTGGCAGTAACATTTATAATATTTCAAAAATAGTGATTGAGGACTGATGCATATATTTAGCCAGTCTAACAATTCCTAGTCATTTCTATGCAGCAGCGTTCAAGAGGTATTCAAGTAGGCAATAATACTTAGCAGTAACACATTTTACATTGCGAAATAGTGACTGAGGTAAGGTGCATTCATCAGCCAGACTAAGGAATTCATTAGCACACCTAGGCAACAGCGTTCAAACAGTATCAACAACTAATATCACAATACAATGATGCCTTCATTTAGCCAGATTAAGAAATTCATAAGCACACCTAGTCAACAGCAGTCAAACAGTATCAACTACAATGTCATAATACACTGGTACAAGAATACAAGTACAATTAGATCAGCAGGAGAGGGATATCAGAAAACAAAATCAATAGGTTCATGTTATGAGATTCAATGAAAAGTAGAGGTTCAGACCTTACTAGGAAGACTATGTGAGGCAATTACATCATGAGAAAACTTTCAGAGGGCAGCACAGACAGGGAGCTGCTAATTTGCAGCAGGTTTACCGCATATGCGGTCAAGGGACCTTCACAGATATAGGGGGAGCAGGGCTGACTATGGTTTAGTGAAATAAACAAGTTTAAGGGGAAAACTTGGAGATCACTTCATTCAGGCAGTAGCTGCAGGTATACTTGTTCTTACAACTAGTGAGCTCCAACAAGACAAAAGATAAAAAAATGCACTACAGTGTATTTAAAACATAACATCTGCAAATTAAGAAAAGTATAACTTGGATTTGAGGAATTAGTACAGTTATCCGAGTCATTCAAATTAGTTCAGAACAGTTGGCGCGATTGGAGATGGCCATGTCGGCCATGAAGTATAAATCACAAGACTACACAGTTTAAGTTAACAAATGCTATTGAAGGAGTTCTCTTTTATGGTCGGTAGTAATATAAATAACGCTACTACTAGGTAAACTGTTATGATGCAGTCAACAGTGAAATTAACTGAGGGAGATGCAGGGAAATCTGGCGACAGCCTAGCTAAATGCTCGGATAGTGCTCCACGTGAGTGGCGTACTTCAAAGCAGCCGTTTAACCAGAAAGAAACGTTAACACTCAGAAATAGACAAGCCCGTTTGGATATTGCATGAACTACGTGTGTTTGAAAAACTACAAATGCTCCAGACCAGGTTATCGGTCTCACACCACGTGGGTGGCGCAGTAAGGTCGTCTGTTAGAATACATAGCAAGAGGGCTGTAAACAGAACAAAAATTTCCAAAATGCAACGAAGAGGTTGCAGCAAGGATCTAGGCAGGTATGAGGTCGACAGCAGCACTGAGTAAGGAAAGTATGCCTTAGTCTATAAGCAAATTAACAAACATGGAGTGCTGACACAATGAACATAAAAGTAACAATTCACAGCATATAAAGAATTTCCACTTGGTTGATGGCCATAAATAAAACCATGTGATTGCTGAAATCAGATATTAAGACTGCTGAAAACACTTACCAGGGGCAAAGATGCTAAGGGAGTGCAGACAGCAGCCAGTGACCATCTATGGGAGCCTAACTAAGAGATGGCGCCTCACTGTTCATGAGGTATAAGTAACTTCCCATGAGACAACGAGGCAGCAAGGATAGAGAGAGGTGAGCAATAAAGTGCAGGAGGGTGGAGCCAGAAGGTAATTGCTAATACAAGACCTTAGCTGGTAAATAACAGTCACAGTAAAATAGTGGAGATTAGAAGCATGGAAAGAAAGATTTGGACCGATGGGGAAGTAGATGGCAGTACAACAGTAGATATCAAAAAGAGTAGAGACAAAAAGGTGAGGATTAGTTAGAAACAAAGCAAGAGAAGTTAGCAGGAAACAATCAGGAGTGCAGGTAGCTGCAGTTGGAAGGTAGGATATTAGTGGAAAGGTTTAAGCTAGAGGGGAGTCTAGGGAAATAGACTGCTAGAGGAGTACCGACTGACAGGCAGTATGTAAGCAAGAGTAGGAACAGGCAGAAAGCTTAGCAAATGGATTGAGTTTACCAAGATGGCACAGGGAGAGAGGGAGAGATATAATGGCAGGGAGAAGGGTGCCCCCTAGTAGGCAGTTCTGGAATTGTAGGAGAGTTTGTGAGGGAGCTAAGTAGTGTAGGAGGGTGGAGAAAAAGAAATGCAAGTGAGAGGGGGAAGGTAAGTAGAAGAGTCGTGTAGGCTGTTAGGTATTACAGAAAGAGGGTAAGGCAGCTGGCTGCTCAAGCTCCCAGCGAACTTTGGAGCCCTGAAACAGTTTGTGGATCGGGGTCTGTATTACCAGGTAGATTTAGTCCATAACATACTTATTTCTTTCCTTGAAACAGGGTGCAGAAGACAGGTAACTGGAGGTTGAGGCCACAGGATTTGGATAAGGTTCTAAGCACACCAGGTAGGCTGTGATTAAATCAGGAGCAGGATAGGTTGAGCTGGGTACTAAGGGGAAAAATGGAGATAAAAAGTGGAGGAGAGAAAGAGAGTTAGTAATCCAGCATATATAGTCAAATAGGCAGTAATTATCTGGCAGTAACATTTATAATATTGCAAAAATAGTGACTGAGGACTGATGCATATATTTAGCCAGTCTAACAATTCCTAGTCATTTCTATGCAGCAGCGTTCAAGAGGTATTCAAGTAGGCAATAATACTTAGCAGTAACACATTTTACATTGCGAAATAGTGACTGAGGTAAGGTGCATTCATCAGCCAGACTAAGGAATTCATTAGCACACCTAGGCAACAGCGTTCAAACAGTATCAACAACTAATATCACAATACAATGATGCCTTCATTTAGCCAGATTAAGAAATTCATAAGCACACCTAGTCAACAGCAGTCAAACAGTATCAACTACAATGTCATAATACACTGGTACAAGAATACAAGTACAATTAGATCAGCAGGAGAGGGATATCAGAAAACAAAATCAATAGGTTCATGTTATGAGATTCAATGAAAAGTAGAGGTTCAGACCTTACTAGGAAGACTATGTGAGGCAATTACATCATGAGAAAACTTTCAGAGGGCAGCACAGACAGGAAGCTGCTAATTTGCAGCAGGTTTACCGCATATGCGGTCAAGGGACCTTCACAGATATAGGGGGAGCAGGGCTGACTATGGTTTGGTGAAATAAACAAGTTTAAGGGGAAAAATTGGAGATCACTTCATTCAGGCAGTAGCTGCATGTATACTTGTTCTTACAACTAGTGAGCTCCAACAAGACAAAAGAAAAAATGCACTACAGTGTATTTAAAAGATAACATCTGCAAATTAAGAAAAGTATAACTCGGATTTGAGGAATTAGTACAGTTATCCGAGTCATTCAAATTAGTTCAGAACAGTTGGCGCGATTGGAGATGGCCATGTCGGCCATGAAGTATAAATCACATGACTACACAGTTTAAGTTAACAAATGCTATTGAAGGAGTTCTCTTTTATGGCCGGTAGTAATATAAATAACGCTACTACTAGGTAAACTGTTATGATGCAGTCAACAGTGAAATTAACTGAGGGAGATGCAGGAAAATCTGGTGACAGCCTAGCTAAATGCTCGGATAGTGCTCCACGTGAGTGGCGTACTTCAAAGCAGCCATTTAACCAGAAAGAACGTTAACACTCAGAACTAGACAAGCCCGTTTGGATATTGCATGAACTACGTGTGTTTGAAAAACTACAAATGCTCCAGACCAGGTTATCGGTCTCACACCACGTGGGTGGCGCAGTAAGGTCGTCTGTTAGAATACATAGCCAGAGGGCTGTAAACAGAACAAAAATTTCCAAAATGCAACGAAGAGGTTGCAGCAAGGATCTAGGCAGGTATGAGGTCGACAGCAGCACTGAGTAAGGAAAGTATGCCTTAGTCTATAAGCAAATTAACAAACATGGAGTGCTGACACAATGAACATAAAAGTAACAATTCACAGCATATAAAGAATTTCCACTTGGTTGATGACCATAAATAAAACCATGTAATTGCTGAAATCAGATATTAAGACTGCTGAAAACACTTACCAGGGGCAAAGATGCTAAGGGAGTGCAGACAGCAGCCAGGGACCATCTATGGGAGCCTAACTAAGAGATGGCGCCTCACTGTTCATGAGGTATAAGTAACTTCCCATGAGACAACGAGGAAGCAAGGATAGAGAGAGGTGAGCAATAAAGTGCAGGAGGGTGGAGCCAGAAAGTAATTGCTAATACAAGACCTTAGCTGGTAAATAACAGTCACAGTAAAATAGTGGAGATTAGAAGCATGGAAAGAAAAGATTTGGACCGATGGGGAAGTAGAAGGCAGTACAACAGTAGATATCCAAAAGAGTAGAGACAAAAAGGTGAGGATTAGTTAGAAACAAAGCAAGAGAAGTTAGCAGGAAACAATCAGGAGTGCAGGTAGCTGCAGTTGGAAGGTAGGATATTAGTGGAAAGGTTTAAGCTAGAGGGGAGTCTAGGGAAAGAGACTGCTAGAGGAGTACCGACTGACAGGCAGTATGTATGCAAGAGTAGGAACAGGCAGAAAGCTTAGCAAATGGATTGAGTTTACCAAGATGGCACAGGGAGAGAGGGAGAGATATAATGGCAGGGAGAAGGGTGCCCCCTAGTGGGCAGTTCTGGAATTGTAGGAGAGTTTGTGAGGGAGCTAAGTAGTGTAGGAGGGTGGAGAAAAAGAAATGCAAGTGAGAGGGGGTAAGGTAAGTAGAAGAGTCGTGTAGGCTGTTAGGTATTACAGAAAGAGGGTAAGGCAGCTGGCTGCTCAGGCTCCCAGCGAACTTTGGAGCCCTGAAACAGTTTGTGGATCGGGGTCTGTATTACCAGGTAGATTTAGTCCATAACATACTTATTTCTTTCCTTGAAACAGGGTGCAGAAGACAGGTAACTGGAGGTTGAGGCCACAGGATTTGGATAAGGTTCTAAGCACACCAGGTAGGCTGTGATTAAATCAGGAGCAGGATAGGTTGAGCTGGGTATTATTTCTTTCCTTGAAACAGGGTGCAGAAGACAGGTAACTGGAGGTTGAGGCCACAGGATTTGGATAAGGTTCTAAGCACACCAGGTAGGCTGTGATTAAATCAGGAGCAGGATAGGTTGAGCTGGGTATTATTTCTTTCCTTGAAACAGGGTGCAGAAGACAGGTAACTAGAGGTTGAGGCCACAGGATTTGGATAAGGTTCTAAGCACACCAGGTAGGCTGTGATTAAATCAGGAGCAGGATAGGTTGAGCTGGGTACAGGGGCAAAGACGCTAAGGGAGTGCAGACAGCAGCCAGTGACCATCTATGGGAGCCTAACTAAGAGATCATATAGATTAATAACAAGGATTAAAAATCAAGTTTCACTCCAATACTCAAAATATTGGGAAGAAAAAAATAACAAGATACTATAGACCAAAAATCTGCTGCAATTGAACTCACCTTGAAATTAACCCCTCTCAAAAAATTAATTTATACCCAAATTATGATTAGCAATAATACCATACACCACTCTTTCTAAGTAAAATCAAGCCTTCTCTCTCTCCTTTTTGCCCCACATATCCAAACAGCCCAGCTGATACCCTTTATATTTTCTGGAGCTGTAAGAATGTTTAAAAATTATGGTGCTCATTAAGAATCAAGTTGGAAAAAAAGGGATACGCTAAATCTACTGTCATGGCAAATTGCAATTTTACACGTATTCCCCACCAACTTTTCATATGAAAACAAACACATCATAATAACATTGTGTGCAATGATGAAATCATACATAGCTCAAAATTGGCTAGATAGAACTAAAATTACATGAGACAAATTTAAAGGATTGGCTATAAAATATGTACTAACCAGCAAACTAATCACAAGAAGCCAAAAAAACAATCCTATTACCAGAAATATTGGAAAACACTTACAGAAATCTTAAGGTAAAACCGGTCTATAGACAAGGGACTACAACATCACTACTACTCTAAACAAATATGGAAAAATAAAAGAAAATAAATATTAGCAAAACTTTTATTCATATTAAATTGGGAAAGGTCTAGGAAGTGCAAACATACTAAATATCAGAGGTGACATCACTGTATATAGTGCACATAGTTATTACAACATACAGCTAAAGTTTGGTAGGCTATAATATTTTGACGAAACTGGTTTCAATGACAGATTCTATTACGATTTAAATAATCTCTGAGTAGATTTTTTTTTGTCTTACAATTTAATGTGAACAATTAAAATGTTAGCAAATTTTGCATATTGTGAAACAAACAATGATGGTATATGTCCTGTCTATGTTATTCTGTTTTATTGCAAATTGATATTTCCGTGTATCTTGTCCTTATATATTTCTGTTTTATTACTTTTTTGTGTATTAAAAAAGGGGAAATGCAATAAAAATTATATTTGAAAAAAAATGTTTGATATGTTTTTGGGAAACAGAATATATCAACATGAGTTAACAGCAATTAAGTTTCTTAAACAAAAGTACTTTTTAATCTTAACAGCCAAACCTATGAAATCATATGAAAACAAATGGCTATAAGAAGAAATGAATGGTCAACATCAATAAAATGTAGTATCTAATTATTGTTACATTGTTAAGTTCATAAAACTACTAGAGAAAATACCCAAGATATTTCGGTAAAGATGCCGTATCAGATTAATAATGTTGGCTGTATTGATATGTTTGAAAACAAACAGATTGCCAGTCCATGGTGTTCATTTGTGATGACATTTTGGATTGTATGAACATGATCAATTCATCACGGGACTAACATTTGGCAGTCTGATAAATTCTGAACAACTCATAAATGATAATTGATATTATTTGTATGATAAACCCCGGTAAACAAAATTGAATAAATAAATAAATAAATACATACATAAATATATAAATAAATAAATAGCCCATTTTAATAACAGAACATAGTTGGTATTTAAAAATACCAGCTGGACTATTTGACTGGCTTGATGAGACATTCAAACTGGATATTAGAAGATTTTCACCAAAATGAAACAAATGAACAAATAAATAATCAGTATGCAATTCAACATAGATAGTCAGACATAGATATGGCAAATAAATTGAAGAGGTAATTTTAATGTCATGGTCAATACTGTCATCTTAAAGTTTGGCAGGACTTCATCCGAAACAAATAGCAGTCAGAATCACTTATTTTACATAAATGTATGCAGTAATCAAATAATAAACATTCACCAATGAACACATTGCAATGAATATTGTCAAAACTGGACCATCTAAACTATACAATTTCTGCTAAAAATAAGCATGTCAGCAAATTGAGCATGAAAAGTATATTGTCTAAAGCTCCAGATATAAATAACAGTAGTGTAGCTAGGGTGGGGTGAAGGAGGCAGCCACCCTGGGTGCAAAGTGGTAAAAGTTATGATTGACTGATTCCGATGTCTCTTCAGTGTAAACTGGAATTTATTTCAAAATGCCAATATTGTATTTATGGTGAAAATTGAACACTGAAGTACTTCAGGTGCAAACGTATTTAGCTAGACCTCTGATAAATACAGTTGTTAAATAAAAGTATAAAAGCATCGCAAAACAAACTGCTATACATTTTATGAAATCTGAACAATTTGTAGCCTACAGCTTTTTGCTGAAATCAGTGTCTGAACAAAGTACCTCTAATAGTGTATTCTGTAAGGCTCAAAGTATGAAAAAATGCTAAAAAATCAAAAAAATATATGAAAAAACTAGTAATGAAGATATGTCAGTTGGATTACCTCAAAGCTTTGGCTTTTAATATACTGTTGAAATGTAAACTCTTGCTAATGGCTATGAAAGGATGGCCAGACTCAGCTACCAGTTTTAGCTGTCACTGAAATTCTTTCATTTGTAGCTTGTTGTTTCAGTTTCTCTTTCACAGATCAACACAATAGTGTCAACCACAGAAAAGAAAAATTTGAAGAAGCTAATACATGATTCAGTATGTCTGGAAGCTACATTGCTTTTGTCTTTATGCTTAATTGCATGCCTTTCTTTATAATGTAGAATTTCCATACAGAGCAATGCAAAAAAGTATATGTGGCTGTTAGCTAAGCTGTATCTATGCTTTCTTAAAGAGAATCTGATTAGAACAAAACCTCTCTGCTTCATCCTGCTCAAAGTGCTGATCCAGATGATTAGTGCAGTGTGTGTGTGTGTGTGTGTGTGTGTGTGTGTGTGTGTGTGTGTGTGTGTGTGTGTGTGTGTGTGTGTGGGTGTGTGTGGGTGTGTGTGGGTGTGGGTGTGTGTGGGTGTGTGTGGGTGTGTGTATGTGTGTGGGGGCTGTATCTGTCTGCCTATCTGTGTGTTATGTGTTGTTTGAGTGTGTCTGTGTGTGTGTCTGAGAGAGAGAGAGAGAGAGAAAGAGAGAGAGAGAAAGAGACAAGACGTCTGAACTGTTCCTATTTTGGAGGAACATTCCTATTTTCAGGCATGATTTACACTACACAGGATGTACCTATTTTTGGAGGTATGTCCCTATTTTTGGACTTGATTTATCCCCTTCACTCAATATTCTGAGCCCCTTCATCATGTATGATTTTTGAAGTTGTCTAGTACACAGAAAACCACACTACATGACCAACATACTAGTGACACCAATAATTTAAAGAAAAACGGCACACATCTTATATCTCTCTATTTTGAAAATAAAAATAGATGAGCTTGTGTGGTAGAATTTTCCAATAAATGTCATTAAAATTTACAGATTTTACATGGTCTCTTTGATAATGTACTTGTATTATTTCATCATTTTTTTCACTCTCTGTCTTTTAAATGTTTTTCTGAGTAATATCCCGCATTCCTACTAGAAAAAGGAAGAGTTATGTGCTATTTGATATTCAAATTTTATGCTAATTAGATGCCCCGATTTTTGGCTAGATGTACCTGGTTTTCAAGGCCCTTTGTTCGTATTTTCAATGTCTGTGGGTTGAGAGGTATGAAAGAGACTATGTGCAATAGTACTTGACATCACTGAAACTGCAACAGTAATGCTCATTGGCCAGAGGGTCACAAGTTAAATTACTAACCAACGCCTCCTGGCTATTGCAATATACTGCGGTGGTGGTGCTGCGGTAGCGTTGTCGCCTCACAGTAAGATGTTGCCCTGTTTGATTCTCAGCTAAAGCGTCTTCTGTGTGGAGACATATGTGAATGGGTGTACCTTCATTGAAGGTTGTGCGTCAGAGCTGGCAACTCGGCAAGTAAAAATCTACTGCCAATCATTAGTGGACAGGAGTTCTGCTGTGGCAACCCCTAACCGGGAAAAGCCGAAAGACACAACAACAACAACCTCCTGGACATTGCAATAACTCAGACAACACTAATGTTGCATTGTGTTACGGTCTTTACTAACAGTCAGATACATGGATGTCATGGAGAAAAGGCTCTCATATTATTCTAAACATCATATATCCCAAACAGTTACAAACATATATATGACATGAACTTAACTAGTTCTCTAATTCTTTTGTTTGCATTTTACCTTTGTGATACTTCAACCATTTTCGCCCTAAGGGTGACCTGAAACAGTATTTATAGTGATGTCTCTGAGAAAAAATATGTTATCAGCTTTCCAACCCGATTAAGTCAACTTAATAACTTATGTGGCCGGGTTTGTACCTGAAATGAAAAGAAATGTCCCAAATGAAACCTCAGTTGTTATCCTACATAAACCAAAATTCATTTGGTCTATTTACCCAATGTAGTTCTGAATTTTAGACTGACAGATTGCCCTTTTGTATACAGAAGTGTCATAGCCCATTTCTAAAATTTGAATTGGCAAGAATTACTGACACAATCTATTTCTCTAGGGATCAAAGCCAAGCTTGATTATGATCAGTCCTTTGTGGGGACAGAGTCAAACTCCTTGGGGTGATGTTTTAGATATTTTGCACAGAAAAGCAAAAATTCAAAAAATAATGGCCCCTTTTCTCCGCAGCAAACATCATTTTGATCTTTATCTTGACTTAACTGACTTCCAGGGAAAAAAAAGTCAGCTTACTCCTTCTGCTTGTATTTTTGTTTTAGCGTGACTAACTCCAAAAAAGTGTGGATCAACTAAACAGAAAAAAAACCTATGTATAAAAATAGTACGTGACACAATTATATAGTCCTCAATCTGTAGGATCTCCTTGAAAATGATTATATATATAGGTCTGCAGTTGTGGGACTACATACATATTTGTTGATCAGCATCGGATCCAAATATAGTGGCAGTTCTAAACCATAAAGAAAACAAGTCTAAAATGACATCTTTGCTCAGACTAAGAGACATATTTTGGAAAGAAATAGAGAATGGGAATCAAACTAGAAAGGGACAAAAACAGGTTAAAAAAGAAACTGACCAAAAACAAAACAACAAATCTGAATATAATAATGGGAATCAAACTAGAAAGGGACAAAAACGGGTTAAAAAGAAACTGACCAAAAACAAAGCAACAAATCTGAATATAATAATGGGAATCAAACTAGAAAGGGACAAAAATGGGTTAAAAAAGAAACTGACCAAAAACAAAACAACAAATCTGAATATAATAATGGGAATCAAACTAGAAAGGGACAAAAACAGGTTAAAAAAGAAACTGACCAAAAACAAAACAACAAATCTGAATATAATAATGGGAATCAAACTAGAAAGGGACAAAAACGGGTTAAAAAAGAAACTGACCAAAAACAAAACAACAAATCTGAATATAATAATGGGAATCAAACTAGAAAGGGACAAAAACAGGTTAAAAAAGAAACTGACCAAAAACAAAACAACAAATCTGAATATAATAACCAGAAGGAAAGTAAAAAAAAAAAAATAACATCTTGAAAGCCCAGATTTATAGAGGCAAGTATAGAGAACTGCTGAAATCACCATATTGATCAGATTTGAAACAAAAATGGCTAAGGATAGGTTAATTTAAACCAAAATAAAAAAGTTTAAGACTGTTAAGAAAGTCTATAGAAAATGCAGGAGATGCAGACAAATGTGATGTCTCTAGTATAGAACTAGAAACAGTTGAACATCTTGCCGCTGGTTGTCATATACTTACGGCTGCATGGCTCTGCTCAAAGTACAATAATATGACAAAGCTGTTACTCTGAGGACTGTGCAATCACTCTGGTAACTTACAAGCATTGGAAACATGAACTTCAAAGAAGTACTGTAAAAGGAGAGATAATGACATCATGGGATCATCCGATACCAACAGTCAAGAAAGTAGAAATGAGAAAAACAGATATTATAGCTGAACATCATATTGCAAGAGTGGTTAGGAAATCCTTCTGTCTGACACAGCTGATGTGGTGCTGTTAATCTTCAAGATCCAGAGAAGTCTTTAACCCTTTAAATTCCACACTGACCAGGTCCATCATCGAATACAATGCCACTGTTGGGATGCACCTTACTAGAAATACCAGGCAGTTGGAGAGATCCTTGAGGTTCCAAACACAAGCCTAAAATATCTGAGCTAACAAAAGGGGTCTGAAGTTCTGTCCCTGTATTCAGTGTCTTATATACTCCAAAGAGACAATCTGAGCCTTGCTTTTTAGGCCATTATGCATCCGGTAGTCCAAGACCTCTTATATCTCCACAAATCAAATAGTGCAGTGAACACTAATTCCAGAGATCTGAACCTGTTTCAGCAAATAAACAAATCAAGGAGGAGATAGAGCTACATCTTGCCACAAGTACCACTTCACTGAAACAAACATCTGTTTGCATTTTTAAGTTTGTTCTCAGACCTTAAGACTTATGTTTTAGCAGTTGTGGGAAGGTTGTTTTTCTGTGTTATTCTGCACTTCTACTTTCACAAATAGAATTACTTGTAAAAGCTATCTATTTGTATTTTAAAACTACTGACCCACAGTCTTGTAGTTTACGTCACAGTGGAGGAAGAGATGTATAATCCTGTCAGATTTACATTTTTTCCTTACACGGTGTTACTGATACATTTCTGCATAGTCTGGAACCTTAGACTGTAGTAGAAGGTCAATAATGAGAGAAGTGTCTCTGCTCCAATTTGTACTTCATTCATTTTATATTCTGATTCTCTTACCTGCTTAAAGTTTCATTCTGTGTCTGCTCCATCCCTTACTAACACATTAAGCTAATGTTTCTGAAAAGGCTCCAATATTGCCTTTATTTGATGGCATGCATCTCTAGCTAGCCTGGTTGGTTTTCCCCAACACCGCCACCCTAATTCCTGCTGTTGTTTTATAACAAGGCTTTGTTTGTGGCCTCCACCCCTTATGACAATCTGATTTCCAAGGTCCCTTCCTCCCACCTGTCATTGAAATAGACATCCAGCTATATTGCTAAATAGATCATTTTAGACTGTTAAATAGATAAGCTATTTATGTACCCCTCCCACCCATTGTTTTCTACAGATCCATGATACTGAGTGCCCACCCACCAAACCAGTGCTGCTCTTGAGTATAGCTGCTTTACTGCATATTGTCTCCTGCTCAGTTTCCAGGAGCTCAGCAAAGATTGGAGTCCCAGCCTGCATTCAAGTAGTGTTTACTTGTATCCAGTGCCATCCAGTCAAAGTTAAGTTGCTTTGGTTGCCAAATCACACTTGTTATTTTGAGGGATCATTACTGCTTCCTGCTTTTATGTGCCCATTTCAATGATTTCTTTCTTCTTAAGCCTGTCCCAACTAGCACAATTTATAAATACCTAAATAGGCTTAAACCCACAACCCTGGCAACTGACAAATTATCTGTAGAATATCTAAAGACTGCAGCCAAAGCCATCTCTTATCCAGTCTCCATGCTCATTAATCGCTCTTTATCAAAACAACATGTTTCTTCTCTGTGGAAAATTTTGAACATAATACCACCTAACAAAGGAAGTAACTCTGTGGAACTATCTAATTACCTTCCAATTGCCATTCCATCCTCCTTATCTAAAATCCTCAAAAATGTATACATTTCCAAATAATGAATTATTTCCTCACTAATAAATTGCTAACCAACACCCAGCATGGATTCTGCCCCAATCACAGTACTACCACAGCCTTATTAGCTTTACCAACACAGTAAACCAACATCAAAACAATAGTAACCTGGTATCCACTGTATTCCTAGATCTCCCCAAAGCCTTCAGTACTGTCTCCCATCCCAAACTCCTTTCTGCTCTCTCAGATCTTAATCTCAGCCACTCCACACTAGCATGGTTTCAAAACTATCTAACCAACTGCCAACAGGCAGTAAAATGGCAAAACTATTTATCTTCCCTCCTACCCGTCACCCTAGAGGTCACCCAAGGATCCATTCTTGGACCTCTTCTTTTCAACACATTCACCAACCAACTCCACAAAGCTACCCAGCACGCCACTCTAGTCTAGTACGCCGATGACTCCACTTTAATCTGCTCTGCCCCATCACTCCCTCAACTCCAGGAATTGACATGAATCCTTTACCACTGTTGAAACCTGGTTAGACAGCTCTCAATTAATTCTTAACCCCAATAAAACACAGTTAATAATATTCTATCCCATTACAGCTTTAGACCCCATACCAACATTCATAATATTCTCAGCTAATAACACCCCATCACACCTGTCCAGCACACCAAAATTTTGGGGGTTATCATAGATCACAACATGAAATGCGATATGCACATTGCACAGACAATAAAGCATCTCCATAAAAAGCTCAGAACCCTATATATACGCAAAAAGTACCTCACCAATGACAGTAAAGCCACTATCACCAGAACCCACCTACCATCCACACTCCTCTATGCCTCCCCATATGCATCAACCTAAACAAAGCAGGCTTTAACAAATTAAACACCTGCTATAATAAAATAGCTAGGTTTGCTACTGACTCACTCTTCAGGACACATTACTGCATACCAATCAAGCAACTATCCTGGCTAGAATTACTCAACCTGGTCTCATAAAACCAGCTTACAACAGCCCACCAAATTCTATATTATCTGAATAGAGTTCCTGCTCTTCAAGGTCTACTTAATATCTACTCTAACAAATGCCTATTAAGATCCACCAATAAAGCACTGGTTGACATAGGCAAAAGCAACAATAGCTGTGGGGACTCCTTGTTTTCCATTTCTGTTGAAAAAGCATGGAATACCATCCCTGTAGATATTAGGACCATTGAAAACAAAAATAATTTCAAAAAACTCCTCCAGTTGCATTTACATAGTTGTTGGTTATGTCATTGTTCTGACCCTGGGTAGCGTCACTTAATTAGATCATATCATATTTTAACCTTCTATGAAAGCTTACAACAACTCCTTTCTATACTCTTACTCAATCAATGTGTGTTTACTGTACTAGCCACTGATGAACATAACCAAATGACTGAACAAAATGTCCTTTCAAGTGTATTCTTTATTGTAACACACTGTGCTTCTTATAGTATATTTACATTTTGCTCCTTTTTTGGCCTTGAAACTGTACCTTATTAACTTTTTGACTCTGTACTGTACTTTATTAACATGTCTATTGTATTTATTGCATTTGCTGTACAAATCTTTGTGAAGCTGTTCTCCCCGAGCCTCCACTGAAAATGGGATCCATGCCCAGCAGATCAAGGTTTCAATGCCTTCCAGACTTTTAGACCAGTAGCTACACAGAAAAGGGCGGTCAAACAGGATGACACACTGGAGTTCCTTCACATGCAGATCACCACAAAAATAAAATCCTTTACCATATCCTAGCCAGCTCACATTGCATACATGGACCTAATGGAGACATGTACCATCCAACCTAACACCCTTCTCATGGGAGACTTTAATTACCCTTCTCTAGAATGGGAATCCTACAGTCTCTAATCTGCACAGAGATTCCTGGACTTCATAAATACAAACATCCTTGACCAAATAGTGAATACACCCACTACAGGCTCCAACATATAGGACCTCGTGCTTACAAATATGGAAGAATGCTGCATCTCTCCCCCTCCCCCAATGTTTCCTCCTCCCTGGAAAGGTCCATCCATAAAGCTGTCTCCTTCAAAATCAAAATCAACTCTGTAATTCCATTAAAATCAATAACGTTTAGTAACTATTCCAAGGCAAATTATCCTTTATTAAGTGACGGATTGTCAAAATTCAATGGCCCTCCAAACCCAGGGAACACAGCGCCTGTGCTGAATTGCTCTCAGAAACACTGTACAACCATGTCAATGGTTGCATAGAAGCTGCTGTACCTACTAGAAGTAAGCCCAGGACTAGCCCTGGAAATCAACCACCCTGGTGGTATCCCAGATTAAACAGGATATACAACAAAAGGAAAAAAAATATGGCAAAAAACAGGAAAGGTAATTCCTATTAAAATGGAAACTCTTTCATCAAAGTAAATAGGGAAATAAGAGGGATAATTAGGTCAAGCAAAGCCAACTTTAAGGTTCAGATAGCCTTCCCGGTAAAAGATAACTATAAGGCCTTCTATAGCTATGTCAGAAATCTCAAAGGCAGCACACAGCCTTTGACCAGCATGTGTCCAAGATAGTAGGAACATCCTTCTATTTTGCTCAGCTTATAAGCAAGGGTATGACATCTAGGTCCAGAGAGGTTATCATACTACTGTACTCAGCTTTGATCAGACCCATCGTAGAGTATAATGCTCCTTTCAGTATGTACCTCACCAGACACATGCAGCAACTGGAACATCCATAAAGATCCCTTATAAAAAGAATTCAGGAAGTAAACAGAATGTCCTATGCTGATCACCTCAAAGCCCTGTCTCTGTACTCTGCATCATACAGACTTTTGAGATGTGATATTTGCCTGGCATATAGGGCATCCCTGGACCCTGTTTTGATGAGCCTTTTGCACATCCACAAAACAAACAACATCAGAACTACTAGATTAAAAGACTTAAATTTTGTTTGTGACATAAATAGGACATGTTGGAGGGACAGATATGTTTATCAAAGAATTCCCATTCTCCTCATCCATGGGAAGCAGAGTTCCTCCCTATCCCTCTTTAAGTGCAGCTTGGACCAATGGATGGGTAATCAGAAATTCAACCCTGGTCTGGCTGCTATGTTTCTAATAGACAAAGGCAGTAAATCACCACCTATATAAATCAAATTTGTGGGTCAAATTTGGGTTGCACAGCTACACTTATAAGTGCCCTAATGGTTATTAGCTTATTATACTCCTACAAACCTATGAACATCCACTCCAGATCAAGTAACGTGATGCACTATCTTCCTCTAAAAAGGAGTTAGACTATGAGATGAGTATTCACAAATTCACCCTTAGTGCAACTGATCTATAGCTCCTTGAAAAAGTAGGTATGGTCTGAGACAGGATACTAGTAAGGTGTAAATGGTCACATGGCCCAGATGCCATATATTTTCTATGATTCTTTGAAGAATAAAGAACAAAGTATCCTTAATCACTAAAATAAAAAAACTGAAAAATTAGTAGTCTTAAAAACTTTGTTAATGAACTCAGTCACAATAATTTCCAAAAATCAAGCTTGTTGCTTTGGAACACTACCTGGGTTGCATGATTTTTGGAAATTATTGTGACTGAGCTCATCAACAAAGTTTTTAGACTACTAGTTTTTATTTTTTTATTTTTTCTTCAACACTTGTGTTGGTGAGGTTGGAACTACACCAGTTCCTGTGCTTGTTCATTTTTTAATCATTAAAATAGCTACACCTAGCAATTATAAAGTCCTGTACATCGAGAGGCATAAAGTTATAAAATATTGCAAAATACAAGCTGAAACTAGAGCAAGGTGGAATAAAGACACCCAAATAATTCCAATAGTAGTGGTGGTAGTACAAGAAACAGGAATAATAAAAATATTTGTTTAAACATTAAAAAAGAAACACAGCACCAAAACTAAGAAGCAAAGGGAAGACCACCGGCTCAGCTTTCAACAACCGTACAACACCAAATGTTCCTTCTTATGGGAGCAGCAATCGCTGAGTATACTCCTTCACAAGCCTTTTGTCAGCAAAAACAGATAAACCAGCACGTAAACGTTTAAGACTGGAACAAGACTTCTTTATTCACAAAACAGTAAACCCAAGCGCTTTCGCCTGAGAGTCTCAGGCTTTTTCAAGATGAAATAACTGTGTGGCCATTCAGCATATATAACACTCTTAATAGGCCAAACCCATTAATTAGATCATAAAGAATTAATCAATTAAAAAATTAAAAACAGTTGTTGTTACCTTCAAATAACCTTGTTCATGTTTAAAGTGCTGTGGTGCTTATAAAACCAATATTCATTAAACATCCATACAACTGCATAATTTAAAAAGTCTATGTATAATTTAAAATAAAGTTGCACTCGTACTGAGTAAACTGTACAAAAGTAAAAAGTTTTTGTAGCCACATACTAAATAATGTTCATCATTATAAAAAATGTGCCACCAAAAAACATATTACTTGGTGTGAACAAGTAATACAAATTGTCTAACCAGATGCAACCATCATAAGTCCGTCTTTGGAAGCATTGAGTTTAAATGTAATAAATTAAGACCTAAACCTTATAAGGAAATGTATGTGAATGAATACCCCAGAACCAAAACGCATTGAAATATGTATTGTTAAATGTAAACAAAAAATACTTTAAAATTACAATTTATTCCTCCTCATTTTAAGTATGCTCCTTAGACTAGTACTGTCATTCATGCCTGGGTGCCTTGTGGCATCTAGTTTAAGCTGCCATACTAACTCTCTACTTTCCAGGAAGGTCTCCCAATCCCCACCTCTCGGGTCCTGCTGGACTCGCTCTAGGACGAAAAATTTTATGGACATGTCAGTACAAATTAATGAGTGCTTAAAAAATGCATTACTTTCTATTCTTTTTTCAATCTCGTAAAAATGCTCATATATTCTCTTTTTTAGCTTTCTCACAGTTTTACCTATATAAAAACCATGACAGGACAAACAGGTACCCAGGTACACTACACCAAACGAATTACATGTGTGGTGTCCATGGGCTCTCAGTGTGCAATTTCTAGATGGTATAAATATGTGGTCATCATTTAACATATGACTACACTGATTGCACATCCCACATTTAAATGAACCATTTTTTATGTGTGACAAATTACCTATACCAGAATACCACAAATTAGGGGCCTGTTCAAATATTCCTTTTAAATTTATGTCTCGCTTCCTGGTAAAATGTAGTTTTTCTGGTATAAATGGTTTGATGTCATCCTGAGATGTTAAAATAGGCCAGAAAGAACGCATAGTGTCCTCAGTGAAATGTGCATCACCAGAGTATGTGTAAGTAAAACTCTTTTGTGAGTCAACCTGCCCAAATTTGATGTTTGTAGGTAAGGGAAGCCCTTTACTTAAAAGTGGAGGGTAAATTTAATCCCTTTTTCCTTTAATTTCCAAAATTAAAAAGTTAATAAGATGGGACGGGTAGCCTCTCTCCTCAAACATAGTTGCCAAGAACCTAGTCTCTTTTAAAAACAATTCAAGTGAGCTACACATCCTAGAGGCTCGTATCAATTGGCCTTTAATTATTCCTTTTTTGATGTAAAAAGGATGAGAGCTGTCATAATGCAAAAAAGCATTAGAAAAAGTGCTCTTCCTAAATACCTGTGTTTGAAACTGGTGGCTCACTCTATCTATGGTTAATAACACATCCAAATAATGCAGGGAATCTTCACTAAGGTCGTATGTGAAGGATAAAAATTCCGTTGTAGAGTTGATGTAATCAAAAGTAATCAAAAAATTCAAGAAAGCTTTCCTTTGTGCCCTGCCACAAAATACAGATGTCGTCCAAATAACGTTTGTAAAATAGAATAAATTCTTGCCATTTTGTTGAGTGGATGTATAATTGTTCCCATTTATGCAAAATGATGTTTGCATATGATGATGCACACGGAGAGCCCATGGCAACTCCCTTGTTCTGCCTAAAAAGCTCGCCACTGAAGTAAATGAAATTATTATGTAAAATAGTGTTCATAAATTCAGCCAAGAGGTTGACTAAGCTGTTACTTAAGCCAGATTCTTTGGCAAGAACCTCAGTAAAAAATCCATACCTGTGGAATGTGGTATGCTGGGGAATAATTCTATAACATCTATAGTTACCATGAGCAAACCAGGTTTACAAATGCCTGCTGGAATACTAGCTAAAAATTCCCAAGAGTCTCTACAGATTTTAGGGAAGTGTAGAAACAAACTGTTTCAGATTATGTTCGACAAATCTGCCCAAGGGTTCAATGATACTTCCCGCTCCGGCCACTATTGGCCTAAATTTGAGGGGTTCAATACCTTTGTGAACCTTGGGTATTCCGAACAAAATAGGAATTTTGGGGTTAGGGGCATTTAGATAATTAAATAAACTCTCATTAATTGCCCCTTGGAGTAGGTGGCCGTTCAAAGTGTATTTTATTCTAGCATAAGCAACATTTAATTTGTTCCTTGAAACTTGTTCATATGTGTCTGTGTCTTGTAGTATGTTATGCATGACGTTTTCATAATCAAGAAAATACATAAGAACCACCCCTCCCCCTTTGTCAGGCTTCATAACCCTGAATTTTTCTTTCCTCAATAGTTCAACAATTCCATATAGATGGTTATCAAAATTGGGTGAACAATAATTATGGTGTCCTGTTGGATTCATTCTAAAAGATTTTTCCAACAATTCTTCAAACATTCTTAAGCCAGGGTGTGTAGGGGGATTAAATGTGTTATGTCTACTAATGTCATTAGATGGAGCTTCTTGGCCTTTAAAATACAAAGAGAGATTCAAGTTCCTAATAAAAAGTTTTAATTCAATAGGAAGTTTTGGCAAATATGAAGGTCTTGAAGGTATGTAATGCAAGCCCTTAGTAAAAAGTTCAAAAAAATCTGAAGTGATTAAAACACTAGTGAAATTGTAAATACTAAAGTTGTTATGTGTGACCACTATGTGGCTACAAATAGGACTTGTAAGATTCATTATGTCAACAATAGGGTCCACAGAAACCTCTGTTAATTGCGACCCCTCCCCCAATTCTGTTGGTAAGGGGTATTGTTGTTCCTCCCCATTGGTCTGCCCTGGGGTAATTGAAAAACCTGTGGGGGTTAACACCTCCTTTTTGTGCTAACCGTTCACTCCTACGGAGTGGTTCTGTGTTAGGTGTATTAAGAAAATTCTGCCTACCTGCACCATAGTCAAAACTTTCCATGATTAAGTTACCCTGCTTCTGCTTACTAAAATTAGGGTAAGCTTTACCCTCCCTGTATTCTGCCAAGTCCCTATCTAATTTCTTGGCTTTCCTGTCTAATACTTTAAGGCAATGTTGGTCAACCTCCTTAAAAACTTCATCGTACTTCATTTTGTGTCTTAAAAAATTTTTGTGCTTTACAATGTTATCATTAAGCAGAGTCAAGTCATTCAACATAGTGTTACATTTGTTCTGATAATCTTGTACCATAAATTCTAGCATCTCTAGTCCTGTGCGATTAAATAATTCCACCAGTTGCGAATACAAAACAGAACCTGTGGTGGCATTACTGGGAAATTTGTAACAACGGAGTCCTTTAGGGACTCTTTGTACCTTAATACACTCTCTTAGGTAATTAATTTCCAGTTGAGAATTTTTGTAAGCATACAGTTTCTTGTTGAAAATGTCAAAATCAATGTCAAGTTGTTCAATGCTACTATCAAAAGTACCTTGTTTAAACACCGGTTGAAATTCTGTCCATGCTTTAAAGTTGAACTTCTTGTCAGGGAGCCCACCATTCAATCTATTGCTGCTATGTATGTAGTCATCTTGAGGGCAAGGATTCCGATTGTCTATTGCCGTTGCAACCCTCGGGACATCAGCGCCATTCGGCTCCTGTGCGGATGGAAACCTCCTCTTACTTCGTGCCCCTTGTTGTTGATTACAAGGGATAGCAGAAAAGTTGTTACTGCCTTGCTCAACCAAGGCGTTGCTGATTTGCGTAAGTAGTGTTAGTACTTGATTGAATTCCTTACGTGTAACGGGGGCTTCGTCCAGCTCTTCCCGTAGAATGTTAGGTGTGTTGAGAAGCTCTGAGCACATTGGATCCTCCGCCATGGAAACCAGTAAAAAAGAAACACAGCACCAAAACTAAGAAGCAAAGGGAAGACCACCGGCTCAGCTTTCAACAACCGTACAACACGAAATGTTCCTTCTTATGGGAGCAGCAATCGCTGAGTGTACTCCTTCACAAGCCTTTTGTCAGCAAAAACAGATAAACCAGCACGTAAACGTTTAAGACTGGAACAAGACTTCTTTATTCACAAAACAGTAAACCCAAGCGCTTTCGCCTGAGAGTCTCAGGCTTTTTGTAACCCTGGTTTGCTCATGGTAACTATAGATGTTATAGAATTATTCCCCAGCATACCACATTCCACAGGTATGGATTGGTTTACTGAGGTTCTTGCCAAAGAATCTGGCTTAAGTAACAGCTTAGTCAACCTCTTGGCTGAATTTATGAACACTATTTTACATAATAATTTAATTTACTTCAGTGGCGAGCTTTATAGGCAGAATAAGGGAGTTGCCATGGGCTCTCCGTGTGCATCATCATATGCAAACATCATTTTGCATAAATGGGAACAATTATACATTCACTCAACAAAATGGCAAGAATTTATTCTATTTTACAAACGTTATTTGGACGACATCTGTATTTTGTGGCAGGGCACAAAGGAAAGCTTTCTTGAATTTTTTGATTACTTTTGATTACATCAACTCTACAACGGAATTTTTATCCTTCTCATACGACCTTAGTGAAGATTCCCTGCATTATTTGGATGTGTTATTAACCATAGATAGAGTGAGCCACCAGTTTCAAACACAGGTATTTAGGAAGAGCACTTTTTCTAATGCTTTTTTGCATTATGACAGCTCTCATCCTTTTTACATCAAAAAAGGAATAATTAAAGGCCAATTGATACGAGCCTCTAGGATGTGTAGCTCACTTGAATTGTTTTTGAAAGAGACTAGGTTCTTGGCAACTATGTTTGAGGGGAGAGGCTACCCGTCCCATCTTATTAACTTTTTAATTTTGGAAATTAAAGGAAAAAGGGATTAAATTTACCCTCCACTTTTAAGTAAAGGGCTTCCCTTACCTACAAACATCAAATTAGGGCAGGTTGACTCACAAAAGAGTTTTACTTACACATACTCTGGTGATGCACATTTCATTGAGGACACTATGCGTTCTTTCTGGCCTATTTTAACATCTCAGGATGACATCAAACCATTTATACCAGAAAAACTACATTTTACCAGGAAGCGAGACATAAATTTAAAAGGAATATTTGAACAGGCCCCTAATTTGTGGTATTCTGGTGTAGGTAATTTGTCACACAGAAGAAATGGTTCATTTAAATGTGGGATGTGCAATCAGTGTAGTCATATGTTAAATGATGACCACATATTTATACCATCTAGAAATTGCACACTGAGAGCCCATGGACACTACACATGTAATTCGTTTGGTGTAGTGTACCTGGGTACCTGTTTGTCCTGTCATGGTTTTTATATAGGTAAAACTGTGAGAAAGCTAAAAAAGAGAATATATGAGCATTTTTACGAGATTGAAAAAAGAATAGAAAGTAACGCGTTTTTTAAGCACTCATTAATTTGTACTGACATGTCCATAAAATTTTTCGTCCTAGAGCGAGTCCAGCAGGACCTGAGAGGTGGGGATTGGGAGACCTTCCTGGAAAGTAGAGAGTTAGTATGGCAGCTTAAACTAGATGCCACAAGGCACCCAGGCATGAATGACAGTACTAGTCTAAGGAGCATACTTAAAATGAGGAGGAATAAATTGTAATTTTAAAGTATTTTTTGTTTACATTTAACAATACATATTTCAATGCATTTTGGTTCTGGGGTATTCATTCACATACATTTCCTTATAAGGTTTAGGTCTTAATTTATTACATTTAAACTCAATGCTTCCAAAGACGGACTTATGATGGTTGCATCTGGTTAGACAATTTGTATTACTTGTTCACACCAAGTAATATGTTTTTGGTGGCACATTTTTTATAAAGATGAACATTATTTAGTATGTGGCTACAAAAACTTTTTACTTTTGTACAGTTTACTCAGTACGAGTGCAACTTTATTTTAAATTATACATAGACTTTTTAAATTATGCAGTTGTATGGATGTTTAATGAATATTGGTTTTATAAGCACCACAGCACTTTAAACATGAACAAGGTTATTTGAAGGTAACAACAACTGTTTTTAATTTTTTAATTGATTAACTCTTTATGATCTAATTAATGGGTTTGGCCTATTAAGAGTGTTATATATGCTGAATGGCCACACAGTTATTTCATCTTGAAAAAGCCTGAGACTCTCAGGCGAAAGCGCTTGGGTTTACTGTTTTGTGAATAAAGAAGTCTTGTTCCAGTCTTAAACGTTTACATGCTGGTTTATCTGTTTTTGCTGACAAAAGGCTTGTGAAGGAGTATACTCAGCGATTGCTGCTCCCATAAGAAGAAACATTTGGTGTTGTACGGTTGTTGAAAGCTGAGCTGGTGGTCTTCCCTTTGCTTCTTATTTTTTCAAACATACCTAAATGTGTTGCCAATACAGGTAACTGTATATGAACTATAGAAGGAGGCAATTATGGGAACATTATGGCTGCTGAAAAGAGCACCCTTGACAAACATCAAATACTGAAGCAGCACTAACTGTAAGAACTTTAATTGTACCGTGATATAGAATGGAATCCATACGACATGTGGAGAAATTAAAAAAGAACAAAGATATCCTTGATGATGAATCAGACCATTTCAACTACAGTGATCCATTTTCAAAATGTGCTACTCACATGTATGTCTGTGTGGCTACCTGGGTGCAGGGCTGCACCTATGTGTTTCTATTCAGGTACCTATACTTACTTGTGTAGGATG
Source organism: Protopterus annectens (assembly GCF_019279795.1). Taxonomy (NCBI): domain Eukaryota; kingdom Metazoa; phylum Chordata; order Ceratodontiformes; family Protopteridae; genus Protopterus; species Protopterus annectens. The sequence continues at coordinate 1,280,040,132 of NC_056732.1, read as the reverse complement.
GTAGGGTAGTCAGATGAGCAGTTATTTAAGCTGCTCAGCTGAGTGATTCTTATTCATGTAAATGAATTATTAACAAGATAGTGCATGGCTATGAACTGCATTAACATGGAGCAAGATGCAACTTGCCTTACCTCAGTAGCTCAAGATGGGCTGCTACAAACACAACTATGAATATCACCTCCTATCTCCACACGGAAGAAGGATTACTTTAACAGAATTAGCTGTTTATTGTAAAAACACTTGCATTTATAAACTTTCAGTTGCCCACTTTTTTATCTAAAGATGGTAGAGTACTTAACTTATTTTTGAGGAAAGCCATTCCAAGAAGTCAGAGCCACTACTGAGGATACTCCTTCCTGCAATTCTAGATAAAAGATGGGTCAGTGCAGCTCCATAGCCATCAGTCTGTTCAAAGGGCATAGGACTGGGTTCTCATGATGACCTACTTGATGAGAATGGGGGTGGGGGGTATCTGTCACATCTTTCCAACCTTGACAAATGTGATTATGACCTGATAGTGGTCCACATGGTAAATGAACGACTTTAGGTGCTCTACCCAGAGGGACATGCAAAAGAATATGTCTCAGCTGGTAGGCCTATGCTTTGAGGCAAGAAAGATCCTGTCTTGAGTGGTATTTTGCTATCACCCAGAATGATGCCAAGATTTAAGGACAAAGATTATTGGCTTCAGTAATTGGCTATGTACAGTAGCTGGTGTTATTCTCCAGTGATCCAATATGTCTCATCCTAGGATGAGATGGCTGTCAGATAATCCTCCTTTGCCAGGAATGGACTGCACCTCTCTTACCAAAGCTTTCTCATTATAGCGAAAGGTCTTTGCTAGCCTCATTCTGACTTTTTTGAAGAGTCTATCTGATAGACATTCCAAATTAGTAAATTCTAGTTTAGAACCCATTGATCCATTGATGTGGGTTTGCAAAGTGCCAGGAGTCATAACAACATATGCCCAAACTTGAGGCTCTCCTACAATGTGAACACATCCATATATATGTAGTTATATAGACATGGTTTCAGAAGACACTCCCTCAATTCCTACGCATAGTGAGTATTATCATACCTTCAGGCCTACTGGCAATTGTGGTGAAGTATTAGTATTTGTCAGGGATATCATCACCTCACAATAGATACCTTGTGACACCACATTTGAACCTAGATGTCCAAATCAACATAAATAAGACTTATTACAGCTTCATAATTAGCTGTAGAATACCCTCTATGTCTCCTTCTGAGTACAATAGCTATCTTACTATATTAGCTGAAATCTCCATTAAGCACAATACTTTTCTACTAGGGAATGAAACTATCCATCAATAAACCAGCTGACCTGCTCTGTCAATGGTCGATATGCACATTGTTCCCTGACATATAAATACTAAATCTCCCCTTATGTATTCTCCCTATAAAAAATGTTTTTATACACAATTTATGATTACAGACAATTTATATTTAACTCCAGTCCACTTGAACAAATTCGATCTGAATGTATCCACTGCATGTTCCTGTTGCTCTTACCCACATGCAGATATTATTCACATTTTGTGGTTTTGTAGATATTCCCATAGTATCTGGTGCTCACTCAAGGTAAGACTACACAAAATGGGTTACCACAAATCAACATTATCGTGGGAAATGGCTTTACTGCATGTTACCAGCCTTAACATACATAAACTTAAACTTCATGCCCTAATTACACTCTGTCTCCTAGTCAAATTTTACATTACCAAACACTGGATTGACCGCTCCAAACTGTCCTGGAGGGGCTTTAAAAATTTGGCTATCAAATACATCGCCTCTCAAAAACTGCTAATAATTAACCCCCGCAAGCGGACTACATACCAGAAATTATGGGACTTTATCTTTCTACTTTTGACTGATGACTAACAGTTACTTCCTATATGGCATTTTTATACCCCTGTCCAGCACTAAATCCCTTAACCCATTTATTCCTTCTCTAGTACCTATCTCCCTTTTTGATCATGGACAGTGTGGTGTTTGATATTTAATTTCCCCCATCTCTCCAGAATTCTGATTGTTGACTAAGGTGAATTGCAGTATGGTATATGTTTTATCTACACTACCTAACTAGCTTTGCATCTGGAGATTTCCCTTTTGTAGCATTTCATTTTACTCCTGTTCTTATTGGCACATATGTATATAGATTATAATTTGAATCACTTTTGTATTACTGTGCAGGATTAATCCATCTATTGTTGTAACAATGTTTTATTTTCTTTTTTTTCCTCTTCCTTTTGTATTTGTCAAAATTAATAAAATTGTGTTTTGAAAAAAAAAATAAATACTAAATTTCTTTTATAAATACTTAATCATTAAACTAGAGCCCTACCAAATACTTGATCTAGTCCTCAAAAATATGGCCACTTCTTGCAAATCTCTATATCACCATTCCTTGTTAAATCAGACCATAAATGAGTGACTTTTCCTTTAAAACTTGTAGTACTTCCCCTGTAAATACCTCTGTGATTAGGGACTTCTCAAAGACAAACCTTCTTTAGGAAACCCCCCCCCCATGGATCACATTGCTAAAGCTGCTGCCTCTGTCTCTGGCTCATAATCTTACATAAATAGTTGTATTAATAAGCCAGTCCTTATCTACGCAAAGTATAAGAAATTTAAAAACAAATCCCTATGGTGGATTACCTGTGTAAATATAACAAGAGAAGCAAATTGTTTAATGCTTTTAAGATGTCTCTTTCCACCTACCCTAAGATCAATTAAGATCATACTTAAGCAAACTAGTAAAGCATTTAAGGGAATCATTACAAAGCTCAAATCTGAGTACACACATAAAATAGCCAATAAAACAAAAAAATAACTACAAATGTTTCTTTAACTATGTCAGGAAGTTAAGAAATAATACCCCCATGATGTTTGGAGCCAGACCATAATAATGCTGTGCAGTCAAAGAAATATCTAATATTCTGTCACATTCAGTGCAAATTTTACTTAACCCACAGTTAAAGATATTCCACAGATTCCAAAGTCCAAGCCACCCACTTTAACTACTATAGAACAAGTACTCTTAAGTGTCCTCCAAAGCTAAGTTCACCTCATCAATAGGCCCTAATAATATGCCATGTTGCCTGATCATTAGTGCTAAATATAGTTTATCTGAACCCCACTTTGAGCTAAGTCTCTCCACTGGTTACATTCCAGGAGCCTGGAAAGCAGCCATTGTAATGCCATTAGACAATAGTGGCCCAACCACAGACGCTGGTAACTATAGACCTATTAGTCTCACTAGCCTCATATGTGAAGCTATAGAGTACATTATCTCAGACCTCATTAATTTGGACACTGAAAATCTCTTAACTCTGGACATTCACCAATTTAGCTTTGCAAAGGAAGGTCCTGCTTCTTTAACCACATTAATTTATCTGAAAAAGTAACCAAAGCCGTGGAAAGCAGTTACACAGTAAATACGGCATATCTGAACCACACCAAGGCTTTTGCCACTATTTCTTATGCAAGTATTATAGACAGCAGAGCCATACTTACCTGAAATGGCACCCTGTGCTAATCGCTGATCTGGCACCCTCTCAACGTTTTAATTGAGAAGCAGAAAAAAAGACACATTTGTACTTGATAAAGTGCTTTATGATTGACTGCAAATGCCCTTTGCCAATAGTACATTACCAAATAATCGGCATCTTCTGATTGCAATCCTAATACCTTGCACCCCCTTTGCCCCACCTAGCTACACCTCTGATTGACAAACTTGTAAATCAGAATATAAATCCTTTTGTCATGCTAACTAGTTAGCTGATATAAACCATGCAGCTAGAGTCACGGATGCCACTTCAGAAAGCAAAAAATGTTTCCCATAGTGCGCCACAGTGCTCCTATCTGGCATCTATTTCTTAGCCCTTCAGGCCAACACCCTTGGTCTATAATTGTCTAAGTTGGTAGAGGACTCTAAACTGGGTGTTGTTATTTGATTTTCCACTGACTCACATTTCCTCCAGCATGGGTTATGCCACATTAACAGTTGGTAGAACGACAATGGTATCAAATTAAATGTGAAAAAATGCAGCATAGTTCATTTTAGTAAATGAAACGCTTTCACATACCATATATTTGGCACACCACCATTCCTCTGAACTGTACAGATTTTTGCAGAATGTCCATTTTTGCCTCATATTTTGGGTCCATTTTTCATAAAATTGTGCTTATCTGCAGGGGTGGCTCATGCTATAGGACTGCAGGACTCCAGCCTCCTACCTGTAGAAAGAAAACAAACAAACAGAAACCTAGAAAGAAAGAAAATTAAAAATAAAAAAATCTCGAGTCCTGGAACTCCGCGCATGTGTGCACACAGTTCCTGGAACTCAGAACTCAAACTCCAGACTGCTGACCCCAGCAGTCTGGATAGGGGGAAGGTATCTCTGCCCCACAGCTGCCCAGAAGTCTGGGCGGTGATGTCATCACAGAACAGAGGAACACCGGACTGCATGGTCTGCAGGCTGGACCAGTTAGGAGGAGAGTTGAGCTCTCCGAACCAATCAGGAGGAGAGTTGAGTTCTCACGGACCAGTCAGGAGTTCTCGCAAACACTAATCAGGAGGGGAGCTGAGTTCTCGCAAGGAACACTAATGGTGATATTATTAGGAGGAGAGTTGAGTTCTCATGGACCAGTCAGGAGTTCTCAGCTGGAAGGCACACTGCGCTTCGTTCAGGTAAGTGTGTGTGTGTGTGTGTGTGTGTGTGTGTGTGTGTGTGTGTGTGTGCATGTGTGTATACAGTGTGTGCGTACATGCGTGTGTGTGTGTGTGTGTGTGTGTGTGTGTGTGTGTGTGTGTGTGTGTGTGTGTGTGTGTGTATAACTGCAGAGTCTTTATAGTAGAACTGTGTGTGTATGCCTTTATAGCAGCTGCAGAATGGAACTGCAGAGTCTCTTTATAGCAGAAACTTTTATGGCTTAACTTGAACGGAGCTGTGGAGTCTTGTGTGTATGCCTTTATATCAGAACAGAACTGCAGAGTCTTTATAGCAGAAACAAAAAGATGACACCGAAACTGGTAAACCAGGAATAATAAACAGAGTGGTTTACTGGTTTTGGCATCATCTTTTTATTTTTGGGTTTTGTGGTCTTTTTGGCTGTTGCTTGCACTTACTCTTTATAGCAGAAACTTTTATGGCTTAACTTGAATGCAGCCGCAGAGCTTTTAATTTGTGTGTGTGTAAAATGCCCCAGCTACATGTGGCTAGAATGAGTTAGACTCAAACCCTGAGCTTTGGGAAGCAGGTAGCTACAGCTTAGCTTCCCTAGTACCCACCATCACTTATGAAGTTTTGTTCTGTTCCTCACAATGTCTGTGGTTTTCAGGATTTTTGGCTCCCTACCCACCACCACTTGTGAAATTTTGTTCTGTAACTACTGTTCCTCATAATGTCTGTGGTTTTCAGGATTTTGAATTCACTAAATAATGACAGGCTTTGGAATTTCAGACTTCATATTCTTCAGAAAGTACATGGTAACACAAAACCTTTTATTCTGGCAATTTTCTGTTTATATGATCAATATTTGAAAATTGTCCCTATTTTTTGGGGCTGTATAGTGGCTTTGTTCAGGTTTTTTGTGCTAAGAGGTTAACAGCTATGGTGAGAACTGAATTCACTGAATATGTTTTGGGGCTATATTCCCCCATTATTGTCTTTGTCTAGGTGTTTTGTGCTAAGAGGTTGAAAGCTGTGGTAAGAACTGAATTCACATTTAAGTTTCAGTCTGTCTTTCATGAAACAGCTGATTTGGTATAGTGGTATGTTTCTCTGACTGTAGTGCACAGGGTCCTGTATTCAAGGTTTGGCAGCGTAATGCATGGTGGTAGTGCAACATTTTATTCGTGCAACATTCCAAGATTATACAAGCAATGTTTAAAATATGTCCCTTGTTTTTGGCCTTTTGTCACCCTAATAAATTTTGGCTTTTTCCAGATTTCTTGTGCTTCAAAGTTGACAGATACAGTTGAGTGTTGAATGGATTTTACAAGGAGCTGAGAGCTTGAAGAGAAGTTTAGTGCTGCTTATTGTCAGATTTGTTTCCATTCTTAATAGCACAGCAGGTAGTGTACTTGCTTTAGAAGGCTGTAGGTTCTACTCTCACAGTATATAGATGCATTGCTGATACTGTACTGTGCTGTACTTTTAAATGGGTTGGATGCTGCAGTCCTGAGAATGTTCTCTTTGGCAGAGATACCTAGTAACGATGAACCTGTTATAAGTTTGCCATCCATTCCCTACTGCAATATTACTAGCTTATCATTTTCTTTATTGTAACATAGGCAATTTATTCCTGAAGGGCAGCAGGCACTTTATTTGTAGATGAAACAATGAAATATAAAGTTGTTTACTGGCAACAATGTCTTCATTAGTTACAGATTTCTTTAATGTGGAATTATTTAGATGACTTTTACTTCTGCATATTTACTGATACCGGTGGATTGTAGAAGTTTGAGTATACTTTTATGATGGAAATGTTCTGAACTGGGCAGTTTTGTCATTATTGGTGCATGCATTTTGTTTCATTGTTTACTGGAAAAGTGTTCAAAGCAATAGATTTAAAATACCCTCTAACAACTGCACTGTATTATGCAAGGAATATAATTTAATACAATCAGGAAGGTGTATCAAATAACACATGCATGTTTCCTGTGCAAGGGGCCTATAATTTGAAAACAGCCCAAAGTTAATCTTTGGGCAGATGTATTTTCTTTGAATGTGGGTTTCAAAGCTGTTTCAATGAATGTGAGTTTCAAGGGTAGAGAAGTTTTAATGCTGTCTATTTTCATTGTGAGACTGCATTGCTTTATTTAGCAGATGTCTGTTGTTAGTGTAAAATAAAACTTTTAAATGAAATCCAAATCATTGTAGAAGTATGCACATTATAGTGTTTATGGCAAATGGGGTGAAATAGCCAAGTAATGGGACATTGGAATAGCTGCAAGGGGGAGGCCCCATTCCACCATGATTTTGAGAGGGAGGAAGGGTGGCAAACTCAGACTCAGGCTGAACTATACCTCTCAACTGTCCACAGCCCTGGCTGAACTATACCTCTCAATTGTCCAGATTTTTGCAGAATGAATACATTTTTGTTTATTATTTTTGGTTTGTTCCTCCTAAAATTTGTGGTTTTCTGGCAAATCATTTAGGAATGATGTCACTAAATAATGACATATATTGAGTTTCAGACCCTACTATTCTCTTTCTAAGTTCATAAGAGCAATATTTAAAATTGTCCTTATTTTTGGGCCTTTGTCCGACTTCTGTTAATGCCTTTGTCCATATTTCTTGTTGTGAGGCTGAGAGGTATGACAAATGTGTCAAGGCCATCACCGTCAGCCAGAGATACTTCAAATTGTGGCATACTTGTTGTACCCTGCTCCCCCATGTAGTGACTCTGGATGTGTTCAAGCAAGGCAAAGAGCAGTTATGTAGTGTAAGTGTACAGAGTATCCCACCATCCATGGTAGACACAAGTACTACAGTGACTTTTTATCTGTCCTTGATTTTGCAGAATGTTCTGGTTTTCTGTCATTTTTATACTGTTGATTTATGCTTCTTCTTATTCAGAAAATGCACGTCGTTGCAATGCCTGTTGCTCTGTGTTTAAGTATTAATGCTTTAATGACCATCAGGTAAGCTTGTCTGAGACTGTAAGATGCAAGTAAGCTTTTATAAGCATACTGTTAAAGAATTACCAACATTGAAAGCCTTTTTGTTGTTGCCAAGCAGAGAATATTTAAATAATTAGATAGCGTATAAGCCTTAGGTATTGAAATGCATATGACGGCATTTGTACTAAAGGACAGGATTACAGTATTTTCAGAAGCTTTTTACATTTGTTGGAGACTTGCAATCATCTTTGCAGGCTTTACCAGTAAACTAAACAGAATGCCAACCTATCATGTGGGGTCCATAACCTGTGCAGTAATCCTTTATGCAATGTATCTTGAGCTTGTTTGTTTGCTGTTCATTTTTTACTTTGATCATGTTTTCCCCATGAAATAAGTAGATAGTTGTTGTCAGGCAGCAGGTCTTTTTTGGATAAGAAACATTTTTTACAAGTGGGGGTATCACAGAGATTGCTACTTTCAGCATGGTACTTGGCACTTTTGTAAAGCTGAATATAGATTATAATTAGAACTGCAGTGCAAGGAAAAGTGGTTTGAGTTAAGTGCTGCTTGTTTTTCATACTTGATTTTGACTGGCATTCCAGTAATGTATTTAAAAAGTATTTTTTTTTCATGCCTCGCAACCTTTTTGTTTCCCTCTAGATATTAAGTAAGCTGTCATATAGACAATGCATTGAAATATTTATTTTTCTTCTACACTTCATTTTGTCTTGATTGGACTCTTATAATTACGGTTTGTCAGTGCCACCCAGGGCACCGTATTATATTAAAGTCCTAGTTTTTACGTTTTTTGGGCATAGCTACATCCCTTTCTAGTTGGTCACACCCCTTCCCATTGGGCCCCACCCATTCAGCTGTCTCCTGCAGCCCCCCTTTGATTTGAAGTCACCAGCTGCCACTGCTTATCTGGCAAACTTGTGGCAAATCATTAAACACTGAAGTTAGAAAATAATGACATACATTTGTGTTTCAGACTTCGTACCCTTCAGAAAATTCATGCTAATGCAAAACCCATTATTCTATCAACTTTCTAAGTTTGTAAGAGCAATATTTAAAAATTGCCCCTACTTTTGGGCCTTTGTCCCACTTTTATATATAGCTTTGTCCAGATTACTTGCTCTAAGAGGTTGAGAGGGTATACACACCACTCCTTTCAGAAACCGTTGTAAGGGGATCTAGGCAGTCTTTTTAATAATTTCTTATTGTTTGACCATCATGTCTCCATTTTAGTTCAGAAAGCCTTTTATCTGTCTCATTTAATTTCCAAAGATATCTTCACTAGATCCTAAAAAAGCCATTTCACCTTTAGTCATCTCTCAGCAGACCCATTATTGAATATAATGCACCCTTTGGCATATATTTGTCTAAACATATCAATCAACTGCAGTGCCCTCAGAGATTCATGACTAAAAATATTACTGGCCTGAAATATCTTTGTTATTATGGCAGACTGACCGCCCTTTCTCTGTATTCATTCTCTTGTAGACTCCTCTGTGAAGATCTATTCTTATTTTTAGTCAAGAAAGAGCCATCTTTTTTTGACCTCCTATTCCTTCACAGAACAAATGGTACCTCAATGACCTGGTTAAGGAACTAAAACTTCATCAATAAATAAATAACACATATTGGTAAGACTGAGTCATATCCCAATGTATCCTTTGCCACTGGAACAAACTTGTATTACATGTCAAGCAGAGTAGCACCCTTGCCACCTTCATGATATATCTGAATAATTGGATGGACAGAATCAGATTTGACTCCCGTCTATCTTGTCTTGCCATCATTGAGCTGGAGGAAACTTTTGAATAGGGTTTTTGGCTAGGCTTTTTATGGTCTGTAGACTCATTCCCAAGTGCTTACCTATGGACCTATGAACATATAACTTCAGACATCCAGAGTTGGTGCTCTGAGGAATGTTTTCTATTTTCTTTTTATGTCAGTTATGTGACCTATCTCTGCCCAGACAAAAAAAGTTTTTGGTTGACTTATTTTTGGACACATCTTCTTTTTGTACATATGGGAGTGAAAACGCTCCCTGGCTTGAGTGGAACAAATTGTTTTTCATTCGTAATCCACATTAATTTTAGTACTGTAAGTTTTTTGTCTGTTCATTTGGCCATTTGCTACATGAAAGGGTAGTGTCTCTCCTAAATATCAATAATAATCAAGGAAAAGTAGTCAGGGACTACTGCAGCATTTTGCTTATTTATTTATTTTTATTTAAATGTTTTTTTTTCAAAATTAGAGATTGGTCAGGTTTATCTAGATCAGAAATAAGGGAAGGCACAGAAAGTTTAGAGAAGTCAAAGAAGTTGATGCCCATAGCCAAAACTTTGCTTCTCCTGGCTATGCGGGAGGCTGCCATGGACCAGTTATCTCTAATGCACTTGGAAAAATCTAGTCAAAGATAATGCAGCTTAATGTTCATATGTTGAAGAAGCTGGTTTTCTCTTTTAGTTGTGTAAAGTAAAGAAACTTAAGTTCCCTTTGTTAGTTTTCACTGTTAAAAGAAGAGTTGATTCAGAATCACAGCACCCACTTTTGTTTTAGTGGAATGTCAATTACATCTTTTAACTGGTCATATGCTTACCCTCTCTAGACGCTGGGGAAATGTAAACACATGTTGTGAGCGTTTGGGGTGCGCTACAAGGATGACTTCTGCCAGGTCGCATGAAAACTATAATCAACATCATTGTCAGCAGCATGTTAAGGTGACTTATAATCCCTAAATGATACAGTTCACTGACACCTTCATCCTGTCTTCATTGCTACCTTTTCTGAAATCCATGAAGTTATGAGTAAGTGTAAGGGGATGGGAGGTGCATAACAAAGTTCTCCTAAAGCCAGTATATCAGGAGTATAAAGTTAGATTCAAACCTCCAGATTCCCAATTTTTAATGAAACCATCTTGGTTCATTTGGAAAATCTGGGCCTTTTAGATGAGTGCCAGACTTAGCAATAATACAAGAGCAGGGATGAGTTGTAAGGTAGGAGGTGAAAGTGGGATGAGTTGGATTGGACTACACTCCCAAAAATTGTAATTCTAATGAAGTAAATCCAAAATGCATGAAGGCACAAGAGAAGTTTACAGAGATTAACTACAGCTATTCCACATTGAAGTCTATGACTTTTGGACGATGGCCAGAGCAGAGAAAATGTGGACAGGCCACGACAGGGGCCATTCATTGTTAAAGGGGGTTTCTTTGGATTGGTATACATCCTGATTTTAGGTATCATGAAGTGGTTAAGTCAGTCAGTGGCATGAATACGTGGTGAGAGGGAGATGGGCAGTTACAAAAAATCTCAGAAAGTCAGGCCTGTTCGGATTTTACAAAAAAATACCAGATGAAAGGCCAGGTCTGTTCAAATGAATCCCTTAGAGGAAAAATTTCCCTTCCACCAATTTCATTTAGCTATTGTGCTGAAGAGGATACATGAAACAATATTAGGAAGCAATTAATTAGTGACAGTGACGAACAGTTTAATGCATTACAGGCTGCAGTCATTAATAAAATACAGAAGGAAGAATTAGTTGAATTACCTGTAAAATGAAAACTCTATGTGTCCATTGAACTGGTTATTATTGCAATGTTCCACTATTTTGCTTAAGAAATTGCCTATAAACATATTACATTTGGGGGCTTCAGAAAAGTCTGCAAAGTTCTGAGTTTTGTATAAGCAATTAATTATCTGGGCAGCACAGAGCTTTAAGGGTTGACATTTCTGTAGCATAGCTCTAAGATTAAGTTCTGATATCCTGCCTGTATGACTTTTGCATGCTCTTGCCATGATTGCACATTTTCTTTTCTGTATACACCTGTTTTAAATTACAAACACACACACACACACACACACACACACATACACACACACGCACACATACTGGAATTACTGCTGCCCTTGAGGGTAGTAGTTGAAATGGGTTCACACTGGAGCATTTTACTCATCTAGTTAACAAATAGATAAAAGTCTCTCTTCTTATGTTTTACTTTGGAGCAGATGTAGCTGCAGTCTGCTCCTATTAATTCATGTCTGGGTAGGAAGATAACTTCTTTTTCTGATGATTTTTAATTATCAGAGGTTTACAAGAAGATGACCACAATGACATGCACCAAAGATAAGCATAACAGTTGTTTCAGAGAAGTAGGGCATGCTACATCTATTTTGGAATGTGCTAGACTTAAATTAATAAGTAGTTAGATGCAACTCAAAAGTGAGGTAGTGAGCAAGATTTAAATTGGCCGAATAGCAGTGAGAGTTAAGGCTAATAGTTATTAACAAGAATCATTCTGTAGTTTGGGGTTTGATCCTCTCAGTCTCCACTTGCATACACTAGGCCTTGGAACAAGTCACATAATCCGCTAGCACTCCTCAACAGTCACTGTAAACAGTGCATCTTCTTAGTACAACTACTAGATATACTTATAAGCCTAATTGGCTTGTAGATTTTGTGGTCTTTTTGCAGGCAGCCTTTCCTTTAGGTAATGGTAGCCTTATGGCTGTTACCCATGCTTCAGGGACATAATCCATAAAATTACTTAAAATGAAGATGTTTAAGAGGGGTTGGGCTAAAGTGGTACTTGAGACAAACAGAGATATTATGAGTTTTTAAATAGTACAGCTATAACCTGGTTCAAGGTTATTTTGGGAGAGGGGGTGGTTGGTTGTGGCTGGGTTGGGGTCATGGCATTTGTAGTGAATTTGAAGAGATATTAAAATAACTTTTGGATCAGAGTGGGGACTCCACTGGAAATAAGTTCAATACAGTAATGAGCATTAATTCTAAGTTTACTAGTATAAGTGCAGAATGCCTTGTATTTATTTTTAGAGCTGATAGTTCATAACTGGTTTTGCATTTCTTTATGGTGTGCTTGAGGGCTTTACTTATTAGTTCTAAGTCCATTTTTACATGGAGGGGGACTGCCACGGGTAGCTTAAAGTGTTGTCTTTTTTTTATAAACTTGTTTATCTGGTACTTCAACCACATGAGAGTATTTCTGTGTTTGCCATTTTCTTCTGGTGAATAGGAACAGACTCCTTGAAGGATCTGTTCATAGGGAAAGAAAACTCAGAGGAGTCTAAAATAGTGTCAGTTATTGAGTTATTTGGAGAACTGTTTCATTTATAGCTGCTAAGAAGGTCTATAAATAGGAGCAGCTGTTTTGGCATAATCATGAAATACTGTGAGGTTCTCTTTAGTTCAAAAGTGTGTTTTACAGGAGAAGGTTACCACTAGGCTGCTGGACATTACTACGATGGCAGTTACATTAGGAGTAGTACAGGAAATGGCTACGTTGGTAAGGAAAAGTCAAAAAGATTATCACCCCTGGTGGGCAGAGAAACAATTGGACGGGTGGAATTAGCAGTAATGAAACTGAGGAAACTTTGAGTATATTTTTGCTAGTTGCATAGGTTAGCAAGTTTATAGTAGATTAGTTAAAGTTAACCATAGTAAATGTATTCAGTTTAATGGAGAGATTTTCTGACTTAAATAATAAGCATACTCAGAGAGTAGCATAGGAAGTCTTTAGCTGGCAGCAATATGACAGACAGTTTTACTGAGTACTACTTGGATCTCTGCAAGCTCCAATATAGTATAATGCACGATTTGTCATGAAACAATAGGTTCCCCTAACAGATATGGATATTTCCCGTCAGGTTCCTTGTGACCTGACTACATGGTACATGCTGAACACTTTTATAGGAGGGAATATCATCCTTGTACTGGAATCAGTTTGATCAAGGGAATTAACAGTAATAAAACAATGAACCTTTGAGTATATATTTTGCTAGTTGAATAGATATGCCAGTTAATAGTGGAGCAGTTAAAGTTACCCATAGTAAATGCATTCAGTTTGGTGGAGAGCTTTTAATCTGAATTAAATAACAGGCATACTCAGAAGGGGAATGGGAAGAGATATTAGTTTAGAAAAACACTCCCCAACAGCAGTGTGACACTGCCCCAGATTCATTAATGTCTTCACTGGCCCCTAAAATGGTTTGGGATTAGTCCACTGGTAGCCCTGATAGATGAATGAAGGACCTAGGATCAGCTGATGGTCATCTGTGGGGAGCCAAAAAGAGTATAAAAACAGTTGTTAACTAAAGCAGCTACACTGTGGTATTTCATTGTGAACGTCTCATTCACATCACATACAGACACCAACCACAATAGAAACAGTGTTGTGATTCTCAAAAAGATAAATCATCTGCTTGTGGTTCATGGTCATTTAAATAATAGCAGTGGGGTATACATGGATAGAGCTAAATAATAGCAGTGGGGTATACATGGATAGAGCTAAATAATAGCAGTGGGGGTATACTTGGATAGAGCTAAATAATAGCAGTGGGGTATACTTGGATAGAGCTAAATAATAGCAGTGGGGTATACTTGGATAGAGCTAAATAATAGCAGTGGGGTATACTTGGATAGAGCTAAATAATAGCAGTGGGGTATACATAGATAGAGCTAAATAATAGCAGTGGGGTATACATGGATAGAGCTAAATAATAGCAGTGGGGGTATACTAGGATAGAGCTAAATAATAGCAGTGGGGTATACTTGGATAGAGCTAAATAATAGCAGTGGGGTATACTTGGATAGAGCTAAATAATAGCAGTGGGGTATACTTGGATAGAGCTAAATAATAGCAGTGGGGTATACTTGGATAGAGCTAAATAATAGCAGTGGGGGTATACATGGATAGAGCTAAATAATAGCAGTGGGGTATACTTGGATAGAGCTAAATAATAGCAGTGGGGTATACATGGATAGAGCTAAATAATAGCAGTGGGGTATACATGGATAGAGCTAAATAATAGCAGTGGGGTATACTTGGATAGAGCTAAATAATAGCAGTGGGGTATACTTGGATAGAGCTAAATAATAGCAGTGGGGTATACTTGGATAGAGCTAAATAATAGCAGTGGGGGTATACATGGATAGAGCTAAATAATAGCAGTGGGGTATACTTGGATAGAGCTAAATAATAGCAGTGGGGTATACATGGATAGAGCTAAATAATAGCAGTGGGGTATACTTGTATAGAGCTAAATAATAGCAGTGGGGTATACTTGGATAGAGCTAAATAATAGCAGTAGGGTATACTTGGATAGAGCTAAATAATAGCAGTGGGGGTATACATGGATAGAGCTAAATAATAGCAGTGGGGTATACTTGGATAGAGCTAAATAATAGCAGTGGGGTATACTTGGATAGAGCTAAATAATAGCAGTGGGGTATACTTGGATAGAGCTAAATAATAGCAGTGGGGGTATACATGGATAGAGCTAAATAATAGCAGTGGGGGTATACTTGGATAGAGCTAAATAATAGCAGTGGGGTATACTTGGATAGAGCTAAATAATAGCAGTGGGGGTATACTTGGATAGAGCTAAATAATAGCAGTGGGGTATACTTGGATAGAGCTAAATAATAGCAGTGGGGTATACATGGATAGAGCTAAATAATAGCAGTGGGGGTATACTTGGATAGAGCTAAATAATAGCAGTGGGGTATACTTGGATAGAGCTAAATAATAGCAGTGGGGGTATACTTGGATAGAGCTAAATAATAGCAGTGGGGTATACTTGGATAGAGCTAAATAATAGCAGTGGGGTATACATGGATAGAGCTAAATAATAGCAGTGGGGGTATACTTGGATAGAGCTAAATAATAGCAGTGGGGTATACATGGATAGAGCTAAATAATAGCAGTGGGGGTATACTTGGATAGAGCTAAATAATAGCAGTGGGGTATACTTGAATAGAGAAGTATGTTTCCCATATTATATGGCTATGAAAAGTTTAATATATTTATGGAAATGTAGTGCTGCTTGAAACAGATGTATGAAATGCCAGAGCATATTCTTGTTTTGCTCACCTCTGGGTTATTCATGCATCCAATATAAAAGCTAATAAACTACCATGGGAATGTAAGACTAGACTTCTTATGATCCTCATAAATCAATAGCCTAAGAAGTACCAATGAACCTAAGTTTCTGTAGTTACACAAATATATATGCCTTCAAGGTACAGGAAAGCCTTAATATCAGATATTTTAGAAATTGTTAAATGGGTATGTCCATAAGCTGAACTTTGCTTATAAAGCAACTATGGAGTCAGCAAAAAGCTTTAACCAGTAAGTAAAAGCCATGAGACAGAAGATGCAGCCAATTCCTGGAAAAGTAGGAATATCTGTTAACCACCGTGTCCCAGGCAGACAAGTGCTGGATCACCTTGGACTGGCAGCAGTTAAGTAACCAGTTGTTGATGCCAATTATTTTACCTTTGAACTTAGCCATAATTCCTGGTGATGGCAGAATACTGCTCAAACCAGGGACGTTCCTTCCTTGGAGATATGGAAGGAAAGCTCAACAGTGTCTTTTTGTATCTTGTAAGGATAAAGTACCTAAGGACATTCTCTCCTACATTGTCAATCACAATATCATATTCATATTTAGAGTAGTAAAGGGTCCAAAGGGCCCCTGCAACATCTCTGATCCTAGCACCGGAGACACAGTTTACTGAAACATTCTCCTTGTCTATTCTGGTGAGAGCAGTGTTAGAATACCTAAGTATGGAATCACCAAAAAAACAAACCTCTTGTAACTATCTGCAGAGTGGGACCTAAGGGAAGCAAGCTATCAGTTTTGGTAGTTCATAATATGTATGGGGTAAAGGAGGATAGAGATCTGTGCAAGTCCACAGGTGGCTAAGGTTTGCTATGTGGGAGAACAGGAGGTTTAGGCAAAGATTTTCTAAAAACCTCAGCATATGTTGAGTGGGTGTTATGCTGCTGTGTACTGACACTGAATGTTGTTGACAGACAAACTTATAGGCTAAGTATTTTCATCTCTCACATCAGAATAGTCCAGAAATAAAGAGGTGTTAGTAAAACGGAGGCAGTTTGTACACTACATCAACATTCCATGAGCTAGCAACTGCCAAGGGAACAGGAATTCGTAAGCATTTGGTACATAATGATAGGAGCAGTATTGGGTTTACTATACATTTTATTGGTGGAATTAAGCAACAGTTGCCAAGAATGAGAGAAATAACACTTTGCCTTTTGGTTGCTACCTGTGTGCTAGTACTGTTTATCTCACCTGAGCAGCATGTGACTATGAATGAATACCCTTCTGATACATCACTCAACAGGAGAAAACCAGTAGCACTAATCCCAGTCTGGTTACTGAAAGTAGGTTACAGGGTCTCTCTGATCCATAGCTTCATCCCAGCAGTTGAATGGGTCCATAAAAGTGGTTGATCAGAGAAACTATTACAATACTTTGTGCCCATATAAGAATTTGCTCTGGAAAAGAGTCCTGGCAGGGAAGAGAAAATGTCTTAAAGTATTTGTAGCTGTTTTTCCTGTTTTTGCTGCTGATGAAGCCAAAACCCTGCTTGTCTTGAAGAGTAGCTAGTATTCTTCAACACACTGAGCACTAGCAAGACTTTAATGAGCTCTACTACAACTCTGCGAGAAGCAATGTGTAGTCACTGATGAACATCTACTTCACCTACGACAACAATTCTCCACAATCCTTAACTCTATTTCCATCATGCTGGGAGTCTTAAAACCACCAGTGACCCTTTACAGAGACTCGGGAGGGAGGACTCTGTGCAAGCCTACCTGGCAGGTAGAAGGAACTAACTCGATGCTGTGTGGCAAAGACTTCTGTCATCCCTCTTAACCAAGTATTCCATGAAGGTGTATAGGGACTTTGAAGATGATGATGATGCACTTGACTACCAAACAATGAAGCAATAAGTTTTGGCAAGGGTTCGAGCATCACCTGAAGCACAATCTATTAAGTTTCATAACTGAACACTCGATCAGTATGGTCACACATGGATAATTTAATAACTATTTTAAAACTGTGACTAGAGCTTCATGTAAATAATGTAAGTAAAATTGTAGAAGTCTTGGCTGCAGTCAAATGTAGAGAGATAGTTGTTAGCAATTTAAGAAACTGAATGTTCCAGAGTGACGCTAAATCTTCTGAACAGCTAGTTGTTTTAGATTAACCTCTACTGCTAACTGAAGCTGTAAACTCTAAATCAGACTTGCATTTACAAAGGGCTAATAATAAGCCTTTACATCTAAGCGTTTCTGCCTGCAGATAAGAAAAATGTTGCCATTTCACTTGGCTGGTATTACATTTTTGGGAAAAGGGCATATAGCCAAGTATTGCACAATTAGTAACAATAATACTATGCTTGTGAAAACTGTTAATGCTAGCCTATAAACTGCACCTAAAAGCATGCATATGGAATCTGATAATGCTACAATTTACTTTCTGTCACTGTGACATTACTAAACTTGCCAAATGCAATATTACTGAAGAAGAAAAAGCAATAATTACTCTGACTTGATCACTTTACCTGTGCAAATGCAAAACATCTAGTAAGCAGCAAGCTTGAAGCAACATATACATGTGGGAGCAAAAGGGAATGTCCTACAACACAAACTCATTTAAGCAAAGTGTGGCATCCAGTAGATCTAGTGCCTGGCATATGATGTGATAATTGGCCAAGACTTTCTCAGGCTTAAAGAGTTATGGAAGTTGTTGAAGGAAGGCTCAACTAGATATGCTGCCATAAACACGTAACCCTATTAAAGAAAACAGTACAGAAAGACTACACGAAAGGAACTATGATTTGGCTAAATACAAAGCCACCATTAAGCCAGAAGACAAGCCTTAAAACAACTCTTTAGCATTAATGTAACTTTATTTCACACTTTTGTCAGTAGCAATAGACTTCTTCAAAAGACGAACTATGATTTAACCCTGGATGGAAAAGCTACAATAATCTAATACTGAGTCTTGCCAAAAGGCTCCAGTTGTTAAAATAGTGTGGACACTAATAGTGAATGTTAATCTTACCAAGAAACTCCAGTAGTTAAAGTAATAAAAATGTTAGCTATGAAAATGTACATGGGAGCACTTAAATTAAAGAATATACTTGGGAAAGCAGGAATAGAAACTGTGAATGAAATCGGTGAATATCATAATGAAGAAAATTGGAAAACAGTATTGAAAAGAGTCTTAATATGCTACACCAAAGTAGAGAAGCAGTCCAAAACAGAAGTAAGGGAAATAAAATAGCTACTAAAGTAGAAAATGGGAAACGCACTATTAACACTGGTGGAAGAAACATTTTTTTTGTGAGTCTTTACATTTAGAAGATGAACTAGATGAAGAACGGAAACATATACCTGTATTTACAGAAAAGCAGATCACTGCCTCCATCTATCATCAGAAAACAATGCTGACTTCACTGACCTGCAGGTAAACCATGTACATTTTAAAAACCCAGTGGGAAAAGTTTATACTAAGTCAAGCTACAGGGAGTATAGGTAGATGGGACTCAATGGGACAGAAAATCTCCAAATTCCCACCCATATTTTCATGTAAGAAATTACCTTCACATTTTAACCAAACACAACAAAAATATACTGTGGTAATTTTAGCTCCAGGGCCTTTTAGAGTAATTGTACATAACCACATTGTGGGTGGTTATTTAGGATTTTACAAAGACTAACTCTTAAGATTTTAGTTAGATTTTACTAGCATAGTATCATGAAGGGTATAGGAAACTTTTATGCAGTCTGCCCAAAATGCCTAAGGCACCCCAGCACTGGGTTTAAGAATCATTTAACCACTTACCAGTCATGGATGTCCCTTTTGAAGTCATAGCAATGGACATTGTGGGACATCTTTTAAAGGCGTGTAAGGGCCATCAATGTATCTTTGTGATTATTAGTATGCAGCAACATTCCTGAGATGGTATGAAGAATCATATCAAAGTCTGTATCAAATTAAATCATAGTACTGCTTTTGTGGGGTAGGAACTCCTTACCCCATGCATGTCGAGTAATGCATAAACAGTGTCATTTTTTAAGTAAAACAGCTAAGGACCACTCTCAGATAAACAATCTAGTTGAACGATCTAATGAAACTTTAAAATCTATATTATGAAAGTCTGCAGAAGTGGATAGGAGGAACTGATATCAACTTCTCTAGTGTAGCAAAAGGACCAAAGACTTAGCTGAATGGGTAAGGTATCTACCTGATAAGCACAGGTATAGGGTTTAATTTTAACCTTTGGAAGAGAAATTGGTTAGGATTAAATGGCCCACAAGTGCAGCTAGTCTAATACTTACCTATGATAAGGAGACTAACCCTTTTTAAGTACTGTGTGAACTGAAATGCTGACTTTTCTGTTTCTGTCATTCTCTACATGCTGGCAGAAAAGCCAAAAGTTTCACTTTCCTTTGTAAATTAATTCTAAACCTGAGGAAATGTTACAAATTGTTTTAGTACTGCAAAACACAGGGAATCAAATACTGATGAAGCTTTATGTGTGTGTGTGTGTGTGTGTGTGTGTGTGTGTGTGTGTGTGTGTGTGTGTGTGTGTGTGTGTGTGTGTGTGTGTGTGTGTGTGTGTGTGTGTGTGTTTGTGTGTGTAAAATTGCATATATAAACACTGCATTTTCAAAGACCAAGGCAAATTTGAAAAAAAATGGCTGCGTGAACTTTAATTCACTTAATTGTCTATGCTCTTTTATTATGAAAATCGTTTTAATACTTCCTTTTAATTTTTGGATAAATGTGTTCATACTGTGGTCTGATCAGTGTAGGTATGGACTCAGATATGTATGCCCTTTTCCTTCTGATGTTTAGTTATTTTAAATCTAAATCAAGTAGCTTACTCCTAAGGTGGACCAAAAAAAGGAAACAGAAACTTTAATTTTGGAAGATAATGTGTATTGAACCTATTACTAGTCAGTGATGTACACAATCCAGGGAATGTCATTTGAACTCAATATAAAGCAGCAGCTATTCCTGTTCATTAAGTTGCATGGTCCACATAGTTTGATAGAGTAGAGGCAACTTGTTTAAATTTGCAGTCTTTATTATTTAGTTGCACATCGCCTCACAGCAAGAGGTTCTCCGGTTCGATCCTCACCTGGGGTGCTTTCTGTGCGGAGTCTGCATGTCCTCCCTGTGGTCGCGTGGGTTTCCTCCGGGTGCTCCGGTTTCCTCCCACATCCCAAAGACATGCTGTAGGTGGATTGGACACTCTAAATTGGCCCTAGGTGTGCGTGTGAGTGTGCCTTCTGTGGAAGGTTGGGCGCCGGGCTGGCAACTCGACACTGTAAAACTCCACTGCCAATTAATGTGCGGACAAGGTGATCCGCTGTGGCGACCCCTAACCGGGATAAGCCAAAAGAAGAAGAAGAAGATTATTTAGTTGCACATAGCCTGGAGTGAGCTTGCAGTCAAAAAGATATAGTGAAAGAAACAGGGATCTGTGATTCTGTTCACTGACAGCTTAGTGGGGGGGGTCCAGCAATAAAAAAATATACGCAAGGTTCCAAAATACAGTTCAATATTTCAGTAAAGCATGATGGAGGGACAGTTTGATTGTTGCCTTTGTTGCTTACTTTCCACTAATACCTGCATTGCAGATAGTTCACACATATGTAATCTAAGTCTACATAGAATATTCAAGTGTGTGTGTGTGTGTGTGTGTGTGTGTGTGTGTATGTGTGTGTGTGTGTGTGTGTGTGTGTGTGTGCGTGTGTGTGCGTGTGTGTGCGTGTGTGTGTGTGTGTGTGTGTGTGTGTGTGTGTGTGTGTGTGTGTGTGTGTGTGTGTGTGTGTGTGCGCGTGTGTGTGTGTGTGTGTGTGTGTATGGGTCTACTTCAAAAGACAGAAAAAACAAAAAGAATTTGCAGATGACTGCAAACTAGGAGCCATAGTCAAGTCCCCAAATGTTGTGGACATCCTACAGAAGGGCCTTGCTGAGACAGATGCCTGGTTTCAGAGCCATGGCCTCAAGCTCAATGCCAAAAAGTGCAGTGTTATCTCCTTTCGTAAAAACTCTGTACCCATGAACTACCACATAGGCAGCAATCTACTTAACACCGAATGCGTGATAGGAGACCATGGGACCCAGGTGGACAGTAGTCTCTCCTTTGATAGTCGCATTGCCACAGTAGTCAGGAAGTCCTTCTACGTGGCACACCTCATCATAAAAGGGTTCTCATCCAGGAAAAAAGAGGTCATTGTTCCCCTCTACTCGACACTCATTAGACCCGTTATAGAGTACAATGCCCCTTTTGGAATGTACCTCACAAGACATCTGCAGCAGCTGGAAAGGCCACAGAAGTACCTCACAAAGAGGATTATTGGCCTCAAACAAATGCCCTACACTGACCGCCTCAAAAAACTCCAGCTTTACTCCGTAGCATATCGCCTTCTCCGAGGTGATCTCTGCCTAACATATAAAGCTATATCAAACCCAGAGCTGTTGGACATGCTACACCTAAAGACATCCCAATCCCTCCAAGCTACATGTTCTAGGGACCTAAACGTTGTCACCACAATAAACAGGACATGATGGAGGAATAGATTCCTGTCCCAGAGATTTCCTATACTCTGGAACAGGCTACCCATCTATGTCAAGCAAAGTTATTCATTAGCACTCTTCAAGAAAAATCTTGATGAGTGGATGGGAAATAGGAAATATACCCCGGGGATCCCTTCTATGTCTCTGCTCGACAGTGGCACAGGAAAATAACTTTCTTGGGTGGTGTAAGCCAGGGAACCTTGTTGGCTAGGCTTACGTAGGCCCTTGGGCCGATAGCCTATTACCTACCTATGAACCTATGAACCTATGAACCAAAAGACTGAAAATTCAAAATACTGAATGATGGAATTTGCCCCTTCTCCACCGTTGTGCGATCTTGAAGTTGGTATATATAGTTAGCAGGGGGATAAGGGGTGCAGGGGGACTTCCCCCCTGCATTAAAAATGTGTTCAGTATTTTGAATTTTCACTCTTTTGAGATTCAGTCTTTTGGTTTGTCAGTCTTCTGAAGTAGACCTATACATATATATATATATATATATATATATATATATATATATATATATATATATATATTTTACACATGCACACACACACACACACACACACACACACACACACACACACATTCACACACTTTGACGTTCAAGTTTCAGAGTTTCAGTATTGTCTATGCAAATATAGCTTGCACTACATTGTCTATTGCATAGATTATTATGACATGCAAAAGGCATAGTTACAAGGCAAACTCAGTGAGAAAGTTTGAACATTTGAAACATAAAGGCATTCATTTTTAGGAAGTCAAATACTACCTTAGGATACACAGTCTCCACTAAAGCCAGATGCCACATGCTTCACGCTATTCCTTGGCCAAGTAGGTGAATATCTTTGTTGTTATTACTGCTGAACATACATGCTTAAGCACTGTCTTTAGACATCTCATCACAATAACACTTGTGGTGCTTACTCTTCTGAATCTCTTTAAGGTTTTAGCTTGTGCGGCACAAGCCATGAACGCCCGAGTATCTGCAATCATATGTATGGGTCGCACTCACAGCAAAGTACAGTATTCTTTACTGCTCTGTTGAACTGAACTGATAAATGTATGATCACCAATACAAGTCTTAACAGGGGCAACTTGCTTTCACCTGCATCTGAAACAGAAAGAGAGCTTTGCAGCTGTAAACCAGAGCTTGTGCAATGTGTTTTTAAATCCTTTGCTGGTTCTGCCATCCTACTGTGGCAAATTACAAAAAACAAGACACTCTGTTATAGCTAAGACATCAGTGAGTCTGGTACACATGGCATATCTTATCAAATCGTTGACAACCATTGTAGCATGCTGAATAGCACATTGTTGCAGTCCTGAAGTGATATTAGCTGCAGAAGACTTTGCATGTCTTGTTTACAGAAACAAATGCAGCAGAAAGCAAATACATTAATCTGATATAATTTCATTCTGCATTGAGTATTAAGCAGACAATGCATCTGCAGACTTCATGCAAAATGAGATGTGCAGCATTTAAGTTAGTCTTTTGACATGTATTTGAACATAAGTAATTCAAATTTTTACTAGGAATGATGTCTTCAGTTCTCAGACTGTAATCTGATCAGTGCCTGAAGTCCTAAAGGACAGGCATACAGTTAATACTATTCGAATGGCTGTTGTTATGTACAGCTCTTCTGTCTGTTAAATGTGAGATATATGTTCATGTGTGGAAATCATAATTCCTCTGAGACTCTTGAAAAATAACTCTTTGTATTAGATGGAAGCATTATACTGGAGGTTGTGCAAGAGGGTGGGAATAACCATTTGAAACACCTGCCTCCAACACTGAACATAAATCTTAAGCCAAGTATCCGCAGCATTAAAAGACATTTATAGAAGGCATGACTGCAGATGAAGTTCCAGAAGGGGGAAGGGGAGGAACAGCGGACAGCATGATGCAGCTGTTGTGACAGTCATTAAATCTTGTCAGACATACTTCATCACTCTGCCCTGCCTGACCATCAGTGGTAACATAGCTCCAAAGTTCACATCTGGTTCAAAAGTGCAAATTACTCAAAGTCCCAGGTGTTGAAAATAGTTTTTCATAAGAGAGAGTCTCTGGCATCTGTAGTGAAAGTTGGAAACACTCTAATATGGGTACAGGTTTCAGATTACATGTTAAAGCAATGTGCACTCTTATATTTAACATCTTTTTTTTTTCACATCAATGCATACTGGAAAAAAAGCAAACTCTTGTGATTTCTATTTTATTTGATTTGTATATTGTGTATTTCGTATGATTTATGGCTGGTTAACTTTTAATCTGATCACATTCCAAAAATATGAGAATGAAATCCACTAGACTTTTAGCAAGTTGGAAGTACAGATAATGCAGCTAAACATTTGTGACAAACTCAAAGGCTGTTTAAATGACAATTTAATTGCCAAATCAGAACACATTAATTGGTTAAGGCATTTACTGTGAAGCGTGTAGAAACAAATAATCATTACATCAGTCATACTGTGTTGGGCAATCTTTATGGTCACCTACAGCCATAATACACAACAAAGAAACATGTTCATTAATTTCATTCTCTTTCACTGTTATGTTTGAAGGAAGATTAGGATTAGTTAACTTTTTAAATATGGCATTCGAGTAGCTTGTATGTAAACACCAACTGTATGATCTAAATTGTGCAGCAATTGTTTAACAGACACAGGCAAGCAACAATACTTTAAAGGATAGGCAGAAATAGACCCCCAATATGCATAATGAGGTCACTACTGGCTGGTGACCCTATTGCCTCTGTAAGGCTTGGTAATGCCTGAGATTGCCCACCCTGGAGGACGTTATAATGGTTAGAAAATTGGTCTGTTTACGTATTTTTGAATTACAGTTATGCAACATCTTGTTCCTATGTCAAGATAGTAATATGTCAGGTTATACAAAAGAGAAGGCAAGGTGTGTGTTAACAAATACAAGTGCAGTTTCATAACTATACTGTAGTTTTTAAGTTTTCTAAATAATTACGTGTGTGTGTGTGTGTGTGTGTGTGTGTGTGTGTGTGTGTGTGTGTGCGCACGCCCGTGTGTGTGTGTGTGTGTGTGTGTGTGTGTGTGTGTGTGTGTGTGTGTGTGTGTGTGTGTGTGCATGCATGTGTGTGTGTGTGTGTGTGTGTGTGTGTGTGTGTGTGTGTGTGCGTGTGTGCGTGTGTGCGTGTGTGTGTGTGTGTGTGTGTGTGTATGCATCTGGATCTCTCTACATTTGTTTTTGTGTACATGTATATCAGTTGTCAGATCACAGTTCAGTTCAGGCAGACAATGGGCAATCTGCTCTGTTTGTCTAATTAAATTAACAATACATGTCTGCTGGCTTAGTTTGTTTAATGGCTTTGATGGTAACTCTTCTTCCCTGTGTTGTCTATTCCTCCTCTTCAAATGTTAGCTTATTTAGTATTTCATGGTGGGGAGTTAATTTAGGATTACAACAGTTTTCATTGGTCGGTTCCATTTGCTTCTCCACTTTTAAATTTAGAAAGACTTTGATGTAACACTGCTTATGAGCACTTACGGTTCCATACATTTTAGCTAGATTGCTATACCTGTCAGGTTATAAGCTTTTGTTAATATTTTATGTATGAGGTTTAAGAGAGTAGTCAGTCAAATTTGTTTTATCAGTTGGTAGCCAACGGACCATTACAGGTTGCCAGGAGACTTACTACAATACTGCTATAGGTTGGAGGTTTTGTGAACATGTGTATATTGTGGGATTACCATGCTCTTCTTAAAGATTGATGAAATATAACTCAATGAATGCAAGCTTCTTGAGTTACAGTTATTTAGTTTTAGAAGTTCCTGAAGCTTTCTCTATGGTTTTAATGGGTCAGTGAGAGTACAATTACTCCCATTAAGATCATCCCCCGGATTCACAAATCCTCTGTGTAAGACTTAATAAGTCTTACTCGGAGGCTGCAGTTGAATGGTATGACATCAGCGTGCCATAAATATTCATGAGGGCATGCTGACTCAACCATAAGTCTTACACGGACCGTGTAGGAAAGCAGGGGGCGTGTCCGACTGTCAAGCAGTCTAAATGTCCACGCCCCTGCAAGGGTTGGAAAAGTAAAATGAAAACACACAAGAGCAAGTCCGCTCAAATGTCCTTGCACCCAACACCACACTCCCTGAAATTGTAAATCCCCATCACAGTTATAAAAAGTAAAACATGAATTTTATTTTTTTTAAATTCCCGAAATAGCTGCCCATATTTGCGCGTGTGTGCGCAGGTGTGCCTATTGCTTAGCTGTAGTTAGCAATTTCCGACATGGAAGAGCATAAGAAAGAATGTTTAAGCAAATCACACGCAATAGCATAATGGTAGAGCGTTCACACAAAGAGGAAGCATTCACGGTTCGAGTCCCAGCACTCCCCTTCTTATTTATGTTTTAAATCAGTATATGAAATAATACTGACATATATGATTAAAATATTAGTAAAAAGCAGTGAAATTGCCAATGTATCAGTGAACAAAATATATATTTTTAAAGGATCCTGATATATAATTGCCCGCAGTTAAGCAGCGCTTTACCCAGCGCAATAGAGTTGCCCAAAGTTTAAAAGTGCTTTACCCAGCTCAATAGAGTTGCCCAAAGTTTAAGAGCGCTTTACCCAATGCAATAGAGGTGCCCATAGTTTAATAGCGCTTTACCCAGCGCAATAGAGGTGCCCAAAGTTTAAGAGCGCTTTACCTAGTGCAATAGAGGTGGTCATAGCGAAATAGCGCTTTAACCAGCGCAATGTGTTTGCGCGGACATGCGCACCATGCCAAACAGGGCACCACAGGGCACCATGGAGCAACGTAGAGCAAAGTTGCTTAAATGCAGCCACACCCCCTAGCCTGTCTGGACAGTATTAAAATAAAATGAATAACAAGGTTCGAACCCAGGACTCTGTGCATCATAATCAAAGTACAGAACCACTAAGCCATGACAGCTTTGGAGAAACAACCACTGTTAACATACATATACTTAGAAATGGTAGAGTAACCATTAATAAGCAGGTCTGCAGTCAGCCGAGAATTTTCAAAAATGGCCAGTCACAAAAAAGTGTGGGAAATGCGGCATATTTAAGCCCCATAGGTGGGAATACTTGCCATAACTGATTGTAGCTCACATCTGCAATTAGAATGTCTGGTGCTGGAGAGGGTACACGCTTCCGAGTGCAACGTTGGGGCATCGAAGAGTCAAAATACATGGTTTGGCTCCTTGTCCACCATCATGAGTCAAGACTCCTGCAGGGCCAGTTCCAAGGGACGGAGTACAAGGCAGAGGCTTGGAACCGGTTAGCTCATGACCTCACCAGTGTCACAGGTGTTCCTCGGACTGGTGAGCAGGTCTGTCACCACCATGCAGACCTGAAGAGATGGAAACAGGACCGCCTGAACCAATGGATACAGGAGGCCCGTGGGATGCAAGATGCCCCACAGTTGAGTAGGTAGCCATGGAATGCAGTATGTAAGAATTGATAATTGATTCTGTATAACAGATAGGTATGTCTCAATATCCCTTCATTTACTTTACAGCTACAGGTGACTGTGCTGTGAATCAGCAAGCTTATGCAGATAGGCTGCTAACGCTGCGCCACCAGGCAGGTTAGTGATTATTCTGCATGTATTGTTATATAAAATAGGGGAGAGAGCATGAAATAAAGTGCTGTAGTCCAATAATACAGCCATAAAATGGCCTGAATAAGTCGTCTGCATGTACTGTCAGATAAAAAAGTCAGAGAGGCAGAAAAAGAGTATAGTAACCCAATAAGAAAGGTAAAATATGTCCGGAATAATATCTCTGCAGGTACTGTCATATAAAATAAGTGAGTGAGCCTGAAAAAGAGTGTTCTAACCTATTAATAAATGTATAATATTTCTTGAATATGTCTTCCATATGCACTGTTATAACAAATAAAGGAGTGAGCCTGTGGAAAAGTGTGTAATGTCATTAATAAAGGTCTAAAACCCAGAGTGTGTCTGTGTCACTTAGTTTGAAATGTTGTTGTACCCTTGCATTATACAAATAGTACTGTTTTAAAAAGTGCTGGCAATCCAGAGTTGTGCAGTCCCATCTAAAGTGGGTGATGGAAGTGCTAGTAGCTGTGAAGCATATATACAGTCCTCAACAGTCAGTTACTGGCTGGCATGCATAAGTAAATCTGGCACATGAGTAGCATGTTAATTTGTTCCTCAGAAATGTGAGTGTGCTTCAAGAAATGCAGGGTTCTGTACAAATTGAAGTGAAAATGTCATGTGAAAACATCCAGATATGTAGATAAAGAAATATAAATGCAATCAAGAAATATGTAGCAGTAACATCTGCATCTTGGACAGTTAGTATGTCAGATATAGATCAGGTATATATTGAACTAGCCAAACCCATTACACAACCTAATGCATGGTGGCAAGTGTAATAATACATGTAGGGGATATACACTTGCAGTCACTAGGAATGTAGTGTAGACTAAAAGTAATTATAAGATGTTAATTGAGGTTTTTTTTCTACACCCTACTGTATGTGCATAAACCATGCAATTCCACACCTCAATGGGTATGTGTAATCTTAAATATTTGTTGGGACATATGTCTTATTGTTCTATGAATATTTGCATTCATGTAGATGCATGTGCCCTGTTCAAACACCACAATCATGGTGGCTTGTTGCTACCAAACATCCCTGCATGCTGTTGGAATATCCACTGTCGTTCAATATATGCATGTGTTATGCTTGCTGTTCAAATGTTGGAACATTGGTGTGTTGGGTTAATGGGCATATTACTGCATGCTGTTACAACTAATCTGGAATGCTGTTGTTTATGTTGTAATTAAACACACCTAATCACAGAACATATGGGAAGGCCGGTCCCAGCGGACCCACCTGTCCCTCCTCAGCTGGCGAGTGCACCTGGCACCAGCAGGTCCAGTGCCCAGCCTGAGCTCCCCTCCTCCATTGGTCCTGTGCCACCTTCAGGTGGAAGCACTGCAGGGGATGGGGCTTGTCCCCCCTGTGCAAGCGTGGATGGAGAAGGGCCACCTGTCACCCTTCGAAGGGTCCGGGCTGTGGTGCATAAGGAGATCCAGCATTCAGTCGCTGATCCCCTACGCCAGCTCGATGTGAGAGTGGAGTGTCTCACGGGTGAGCCTGCCCATCCTACACAGCCCCCAGCACAGCTACCCTCAGGGCTGTGAAGGTGCAGTGGTGACTGCCCATGGGTGGGGATCTCAGTTCCACTGTTACCATCTGTGGGCTCATGGGCTTGCAATTTCCAAACATCCATCCCCGTCAATTGTGTTCACCCACCCCATGTGTCATACACCGCCCCTGTATGCATCTTGTCTGTCTTGTCTGTTTACCTCCCCAACCTACCTCCCCGAACATACCTACTTCCTCTACCTCACTTTCCACTCTCACCTGAAAAAAAAAAAAGGGCAATCTGTACCCACAAAAAAATTACGCCCCATACATAGCTGCCCATTTCGCACACATGTCCACTGGACATGTAAACTGATAATTATAATTGGCAGTACAACATACTTTGTTGTCCTCACCCCTCTCGCAGGGGTGGAAGGTTTCAAATTTCACTCCAAATTTATTGGATATGCACAGCTGTTGCTGGTAAAGAAATGGGCAGCTATGGACCTTCCCTACACCCATCCTGCACATCCCGAGCTTGTTTACCTACTGTCTTTCCCTCTTTGTGCCCCCTTTTTCACCACTTTCCTATCTCCCCATTTTCTTTTCTTTCAAAGAAATTAGTGAGGGGGTTAGCAGGAGTAAGCACTTTTAAGCGGTAGTAAGCGGGTTTAAGCAAGTGTGCGCATGTGTGTGCTTAGCTAAGCATCGCTAAGCATTGTACAAACTCGTGCAAACCCGCTTACAACTGCTTAAAAGTGCCTTAGTCACTCTATGTCAGGGCCCTTGTTCTGCTCAACAGCAAAAGAAAAAACCTCTGCCAGTCTCGAACCCCAGACCATTGACACAATAGACTGCATGAATTACCACTAAGCCACAACAGATATACAAATGACTTGGTGCTGAAATAAATATATCATGCATTACAATGAGGGAATGTAAATGGAAATTAGGAATAGCATAACACAAATGCTGTTCTGTGGGTCTTTACCAGCAGTTGTTGTGGAATTGCATGACATGACTGTAAAACGAGAACCAGCCATCCTAGCAGGGAATAATGTTACAGTAGCACCTTACAAACACCACACAGTATCAGACCAGGATAAACACTGGCAAAGTTGAATAGGGCAGAGGCCAGACTCCCTAACTGTGACTGCTTTACAGGGATGTCCCTGATTAGTAAACAAATGTCAGCTGTGCCCCACTGAATCACTATGAAAAGTACTAACTTTAGGCAGAGAAGTGTGGAATCACACGTAATGAATAATGTCAATAAGTGAGAGTAGACACTGCTTGCACGTCAGAAAAGGTGTAGTTATACATATGCTCTGATTCCCAAGAAAGTCTCAACTGCAATATGTCTGTAATGTATTGCAGGTGTATCTCACTTATATGTACATTTCACTGAGGCCATTCAAATAGAGAGGCAGAAACACACAGGCATATCAGCATTACTGCTGTTACACACTCTGTAAATAGCTTTGGAAGGAGTTCCACAAGCATGCCCTTATGTAGGAGTACAACACAGAAATATCACAGGATGTAGCCATGTACTGCTAGCAACCAACTGTGACAATGCAAATGTGCCAGTGCTGAAAAGACTGGTGTCGTGCAGACAAAGTATAATAGGCTAACCTCTAGCTACCATCTGGATATGTCCACAGGTTGGAGCTACGCAGACAGACTACTTGCCTTGATAGACTAACAGGTACACAGAAACCCTGTATGTTCAGCAAGATAAACCTCACATGATAATAAAAAATCCTCTTTGCAGTTCTGCACCCCTACCCACAGGTAGAACACACCTGTGCATTCAGGCAAAAACAAGGGTGTAGGTAGGCATACTCAGTACTGAAATATGTCCAGTTGTCTTGAGCAGCCTGTGCTAATGTCAACACAAACAAACCACAAACTGTTCAGAAGTGAGTAACATAATAATTACAGTATAGCAGTTCACAAACACTGCATGTGCCACAGGAATACAGTGCAATAACCACATTTGTATGGCAGTTAATTGTCTAATTCAGAAAGAAAGTACATACTCCCATGTATCCTGTGTTAGCATTTGGAGGGGTGAGTACATGTCTACACTGAGAAGTGTGTACTGGAAGCAGCAGCATTCAGGTTTGAGTACAACATGCATATCGCTGGCTACAACCCTAGCTTCAGATAAGAGACATATACCAACCTTCTGACTGACACAATGGTGTCCAGAGCAAACAAGCATGGGTCCCACCTTGGAAAGCTGAAAGGGCTACACCTACCTAACCTAGCATTTGATAGCAGTGGGCTGCAATCACAGTGAGTACTGCAATCACCACACAGCAGGCTGCATGCAATTACTGAATGGTGGGCAGCAATTGGTGGAGAGGCTGTCACATGCACATGTGCAGATACCTAGAAAAGCAGGCTGTACCTGCTGTCCACACATGCAATATTATCATTGCAGGTACAGGGAGATAGAGAGCGAGAGAGAGAGACAGAGACACAGACAGAGACACAGACAACAGAGACAGAAACAGATACAGATACAGAAACAGAAACAGAGGGAGAAAACTCAAAACAAACAACCAAAAAAAAAAAAAAACCAACAAAACTGTAACAACAGATGGATCAGGGAAATACAAAGGTAAGATATGTAACTCATATGTATGTGCTTGCATGTAGTAGATGTTCCTGAAGAGTACTCTACACACTGCAAATCATCCATGTGTGGCAGCAGTACATATCTATCTGTATCTGCACATGTGCATAGGGCAAGGGACATACTGCAACTGTTAATGAAGGGTGGACAGATATCTGTCGTTGAAGGTTGTTATGTGCATATATCTATGGAGGTCATAGTGTGTGGCATAGAAAACAGCATGCGGTGCTGATATATGTCATGTGGTGGTTAAACGCTGTGGGACTGATTTGTCAGATCTGCTGTGTTACAGCCAGTGAGGCCTGCTAAAGCTACATGGGCTAAGGACACCAAAATGCATTCTGTACAACACTGTGCAATATAATCACATAACTGTACATCCCACAACTGTCGCATAAGTGATATCCCTACCATGAAAGGTGGACTGTACATGTGCCTATATGTACATCTATGTGTACAGCAATGGATGTGTACATGTATGTGTATAGATATGTATGTATATATATATATATATATATATATATATATATATATATATATATATATAGAGAGAGAGAGAGAGACATGGTGTCATATGTACTGCAACAGGTGTGTGGTGACCAAGGCATGGACTGTAGACAAGTGTTGATACTGCAGTGCCATTCCACCTTTCCAAAACACTGTACCCATTAACTACCACATAGGTAGAGATCTACCTAACACTGAAGGTGTGATAAGGGAACATGGGACACAGGTGGACAGTAGCCTCCTCTTTGATAAAGACAGTGCCACACTAGACCTATAATCTGTCTGTGTGGTATGTGTCATGACAACAGGTGTGTCATCTAGGGAAATATAGGTCAGTGTTCCCCTCTACTCATCACAATGCCCTGTGTGGTATGTACCTCACATGACAATTATAGCAGGTGGAAAGGCCACAGACATACCTCACAAAGGGTAATACTGGCCGCAAACAGATGCCCTATGCAGGCTGACTCACAAAACCACATCTAGACTGTATTGCATACTGGCCACACAGAGGTGACCTCTGCCGGACATACAGAAGTATGTCAGACCCATAGCTGGGTGACAACCACCATGGCAACATATCACAATCCCTCTGGGATACACACTCTAGGGCCCTAAACCTCGTCAGCTCACTAAACAGCACATGCTGGAGGGATAGGTCTCTATCTCAGAGATATGCCATACACTGGAATAGACCACCTAGCAATAGCAAACAAGGCTCCTCATTAGCAGTTGTCATAAATATCCCTGATGATTGTTTGGGAGATTGATAATACACCCCAGGAATCCCCTCTGTGGTTCTGGTTGACAGGGGCAAGTGAAATCAAAGTACATGTGTATCAAAGGCCAGGGTAGCATATGGCTAGGCTGCTGTAGGCCCTAGGGCCAATAGCATATTACCTACCTATGATACTATGCACTCACACATATACTCAATGCAATACCTGCTATGTGAGGTTGAATAAGTGTAACGCTGAATGTGTGCAAGGTCTGTAAAGGTGTGATAGGTTAGTGTGAAGTTGTATCTGACATGGTAGTGTCTATCCTAGCTGTGAGGCCAGCAAAAGATGTGTATTGTACTGTTAGGCAGACATAGTAGTATGGCATATGATGTGACGTAGTTCCTTGTTGATGACCGTGGTGTCTCATTGTAGGCTAAAGCAATACATGTATGCTTACTGAGTGGTACTGCTGGTGAATCCAACTCCCATATGAACTGTAGTACTACCTGAAGCTGTAGGCCTAAACAGCACAGTATGGTGTGTGCTGACATTGCTTGGAAACACTGTCTTGTGTGTTTCCTGTAGTCTGCACAGAGGACATTGCTCAGGCATAAGGGTTTGTAAGTAGTGGCACACAGTACTGTATTGTACACAGGTAAAGCTCATCTGTGTTGGCATACAGTGGTGTGTTATATGTTTGTCTGATGTGTGTGTAATTGTGCCTGTACCATGGCCGCAATCATATGTGTGTTACAGGGTATACGTGTGTATCTAGCAACATATATACTCTGTTACAGCAGTATGCCACCTATAGTAACAACTGTGCACATATATTAGGCAGGGCTATAGCATCAACGACTAAGGTGGTTGAATGGTACTACTGTAACTGTACTTTACATTCATTGCAATGGATGACATCTCTGTTTGTGCATTGGCGTGATATATACCCCTGTGGTGACATTGTGCATTGTGTCACAAACAGTGTGCTGGGTACTGTTCTATAGTGGTTTGATATATAGAGTATGCCAGGCTCTGTTAGTCAGTTGTGGCCTGAGAACCAATAAGTGGTATTGAACGTGTGTATCCTCTGACAGACAAATGGATGGTATATATGTCAGTAAAGTGATATCTGTGGTTAAAGGTGTAAAGTGTGCCACAGGACTCGCTCACATATATTGTTCATATCTCTTTCAGCCAGATGGCCCACCAACATAACTCGTCTTACACAGCAGCAGAGGAAGAGGAGATTCAGCAAAGCCTGGTGCAGCACTACACAATGCTGTTTTCTAGAAGCAGCCAGCACCAGCAGGAGTAGACTGCACTGTGGCAGGATCTTGTTCGTCGGGTAAATGACATAGGCATGCATAACCGGACATATGAGCAGGTACGCCATCACTGCAGTGATTTAATTAGACATGTCCGGTGGCATGATTCTGATATCCAAAGACAACAGCTTGCCACAGGTGGTGGGGTGGCCATTCACCCCCTCTCACCAGAGCGGAGGAGCTGCTCCTAAGCATGATGCCTCCTGGACAACAGCAGCAACTCCCACTGACATGTGTTGTCATGGAGGCCGGAGCCAGCCAGCATGTTCACATGGAGCAAGCAGGTAACATGCCCTATCTGTAGACTACAGTTAACTGTATTGTTAGATTATGTCTACGTGAGATGTGTACTGTGTGTTTAGCAGTTGTGCTGCCTAGTGTTGTGCAATACTGATATTTGGAATATTATCTGTAGACCTGTGACTGTTGACTGTTGTTCTACTGTAGTTTAGCATACCCACAGTAGCAATGCCACAGTTGTGGCCACTGATGAACTCTCTCATATTCTCGTAGGTCCCTCTGGTGTGATAGCAGGGCAGACGATCCATGCTGGTGAGTGTGGTATAACTGCAATGTTGGTAACGAAATGTGCATGTCATAGGTGAGGTGTAGGCCATGTACACATAACACACCTACGCATAATGCATGCCATGCATGTTTGCTGTAAGACGTTGCACAGCTCAGTAATGTCAGTAGCTGCCTCAATGGCATGCAATACACAGAGCATCAGACACAGTTGTGGCAACACTGTACTGCACATTGGATAGGCATAGTTGCTACAGCTGTACACAACATAACACGTTTATCATACGCAGTACACAAAAACATGCTACATATGGCGTTACTACACACCCGCTGTAAGGTCACACTTCAGTAACCCACATGTCATCCACACACACATAATGTACCTCAGGGGTAGAGGCCTATCATGGGGCTGTGCAACACTTATCAACACATAACACAGTCATGTTAGGCAATGCCCCCTATTGGGCACCTCACACACCCATGTACAAAGTGGCTGTGTAATTGTGAACATAGCCATGGCACTGCAGTTCAGGTACAGCATGCTAGGCAGTGGTCTGTCACGCATTAGTAGCCGTGAGTGACCACAAGATGCATGATGATGATGGCACATGGTACTACACCCCATCCAGTTACAGTGACCACAGTACTACACATAGCAGTCATTGCTTTGCACCTCAATGTTGTGTGTGTGCAAACATATGCACGTATACACAATATGCATAGGATGTTGTGTGTGTGCTTACATATGCCAGTATACACAATATGCACAGCAGTCGCCATCTGTACAGTGTTACATATATGTCCTGGAATGCTATTGGGTGTATAGGTCACATGACACACATTGGGTATGTGTGGTGTTTAATGTTGCAGTCGTGTAGCATGCCTGCCATGTCATGGCTGGCACCGACATATCTGCAATATGTCCCACACTCACCATAACCACTGTACAATGGCCATGTCGAGCATTGGGATTCCTTCACATCTACATGCACCACTCATCCCATGTGTGTACATAGCATGCATGTGCTACACCTGTGCCCAATATTATCTGCTATGGACACAGACACTATAATCAGACATGGAAATCTATGTGTCACACAGATAACACATGCAACCATGGTATGTATACCTGTGAGTGATGGTGCACAGGACATTGCAGAGCTGATAATACTTGCACAGCAATGTTGTGTCCATGTACACATTGTGTTCCAGGGTGTAGCCAATCACTGAACAACTACACACATGCATCAAAGCCATGTAAACTGTCATTAAATAGGGCCATCTACACTTGCACTGCATGGTCTTGAGCAACACATATTCTGCATGCTGACATGTGTGAGGTGACTGTTTGCCTTGTGATACTGTCACCCACCTTCACCCACAATTGAGTATGTGTTGGATTGCTGGTGTGTGTGTGTGTGTATGTGCTGTAGTGAGGAGTGTATTTGTGTGCATGTGTTCATGTGTGCATGTGTGTATGTGTGCATGTGTGCATGTGTTTATGTGTTCATGTGTGCATGTGTGCATGTGTTCATGTGTGCATGTGTGCATGTGTTCATGTGTGGATGTGTGCTTGTGTTCATGTGTGCATGTGTTCATGTGTGCATGTGTGCATGTGTTCATATGTGCGTGTGTGCTAACATCATGTACAGATTGTAAAGTGTGTTATCTGTCTTCCTCTCACAGGTGCTGAGTTTGGGGTGGCTGAAAGCAGCAGGGAACCTGAAGTCACTGCCACAAATAGTGGAGATGATGAGACATGTATTCTGGCACAGGAAGGTTTGACAGGGTCTGTCGTTGGTCCGCCAATTGACAGTACACAGCGTTCAACCCCATCTATGCGCACACTCATACTGCCAATACATCCCTCATCACCAATGGCCTTAGCCGAGGGACAACATACAGTTGACATTGACCAGGAGAGTGTGGTACCCATGGCACTTGCATCCCCTCACAGCAGCCATAGCCGGATTCCTGGAATGGTACCACATGGGCAGATGTCCAGGGGTTCTCAGGGGAGCACCGCTGGTCATATTGCCCCTGGCAGACGTGCTCTCACAGGTCTTACAACCTCTGGTATGTTCCGGGCTGTAATGCAGGCACAGGCACGCATGGAACGGTACACCAGAGAGGGACTAAGGGCACAGAGGGTCCATTACACCGCTATCAATGACAGCATCCGTGACCTTGCCGGTGCCATCCGGAATTACACCGAGGTCATTGATAGAAGTTGGGGGGAGACATTAGATGCCCTCCACAATGTGTTTTCCATGAGCCAGGACCATGCGGGATGGTTGAGACGTCAACGGGGACGCATGCCAGCAACAGCAACAGCTGGCAGTCATCGCAGATGGCCCACAGATCACAGCCGCTCCTGTAGTGGCAGTACCAGCCCCAGCAATGCTGGGGCTAGCCTGTCCATTGACCGTCTTAGTAGACCACGTGCACGTGGCTCTGGCCAGTCCCAGCAGGGACATGGGTCCAGTCATCATACCTCTGCCTCTGATGATAGTACCCAGTCAGGGTTGGTACCTGATACTGTCCATAGCACCCCTGCCAGGCACAGATACCGTGTCCGTGGCCGGAGACAGTGATCTGTACAGCCTAGCAGGTACAGTCTGTGGCTGTCCCACAACCTCCCGTATATGGCAGCCACATGGTGGAGCTGTGTGCATGCAGACAAACACACATTAACCAAACAACTAGGGCTCACACATACACATACACATTGCATCAACATTGGCCCATGCTGTACTGTTGTCCCTCACACACACACACACACACACACACACACACACACACACACACACACACACACACACAGACATGTCGATTGGATGGGTCAATGTTAGGCTCTGGCAAACCAACAACACACCCTGTTCATATGATGACACCTGTGCCACCTCCTGTCATCTGTAACATTGATGCAGGAACAGGCTAACATGGTGCTGATGCACAGGGTGACATTATAGCAGTGTAGCAATATTAGCAAGTTGTCAAGATGAAAGTGTAATGATATCCTTGTAGGTATATCTGAGCAGGCATTATGCATCAAAGCTCTGATTGTCAATGTAGCATTGTTTACACCAGTGTTAGGTCTGAGTATGTATTGTCCACCCATGTGCCACTTGGCTGAAGTGTAAAGTGTTGCCAGCATGTGTTAGTGAGTGGACAGTACGTGTGTGATGTGTGCAGTACAGATTAGCAGGTGTACATCTGTGAACATGGTGGGTGCACACTGTCTGCATGTACGTGCATAGTGGACACATGGAACTTGTGATATGCCTTGTTGTACACATTGTTAGCATCTCATAGTATCTTTCGATGGCCAGTATGCATTCTACTACAGATATGTACTAACATGGGTACACATGTGTGTATGACATGGGTTGATACTATGCTGTGGGTGATACTGTTAATATCTGTCAATGATTTGCAGTCTGGTAGTATACACAACCTCAACAGCATGACTATAACCAATCATTAGATGATGTCCTGACAAATGACACACGGTTGTAGGAAACTCAGTAACAGTTGGATCCTTCTGGTACTATACTATAACAGTAACCAGTGGTATTGACCACCACCCGTTCCTGGGACCACACCTGTTTGGCATATAATCCTCTTAGGTACATGCAAACACACTTGGGATATGTCCATCCACATCTGGAAATGCATGCATTGGCCTACAATGCATTCCCTGGATGGGACACATATCCTACACAAGGGTATCATACAGACAGATACCTGTTGTCCGATACATGCTGTATAACAGTAAGCCGACTATGGCATAGTCATCCACATTTACTATGCATACTATCCCGACAGTACCACATAGGTGGTAGCCCTCAACATGTATGTTGGGTACCAATGTGTACATACAGCCACGTGTTATGTCATCTTTCCCTTGGTATCCACATATCCATAGGTATTGTGGAGTCCCTCGGTGTATCACATAAGACATTAGGGGCCTGAATGCATATCCACAAGGCTGTTGTACACATATAATGACTGTCCATTATTGCCAGTCATTGTTGTGTATGAACATGTCTGACATATACTCCAGGCATATACCCTCACTCACACTACTCTATAGTAACTGTCATGGGTGTGTGTGGCACAGATGACCTTGGCCACAGATCACTACAGTGGCCGGCCTTGTCACATACATACATATGTGACCTACAATCTGAGAAGCAGCAGCACAATCTGTCAAAGGAAACAAATGTATTCATGTAGTATGCAGGCTTCACACCTATGTACTGATTGAGGTCACATGTACACATATTTATTTGCCACGCAGATACCTGATGTGTGCAATGCACATACTGTTTTAATCATGATATGTCATACCATAGTAAAAGCAAAACCCACACCGCATTGACCAACTGTGTCACACACACACACACTCAGCAATTGCAGGATTCAAACCCCTACCTAACTATGTTATGATAGTAGTGCGATACGCATTAACATGGCACGCTATATGCTTTACTGGGCGGTTTCTCTTCTCCTGCTGACATCATCAGACTTTCCAAAGAGGAATGCACCTCTTTTAATGTGTTTTCCCAGTTTCCAAAAAGAGCAATCCTCTCAAAGGAAATCGCACACATACACACCCCCAGCATTTGCAGGATTCAAACCCCTACCTAACTATGTTATGATACTAGAGAGATACACATTAACACAGCGCACTATATGCTTTACTGGGTGGTTTCTCTTCTCCTGCTATATTTGTAGGATGCTGACATCATCAGACTTTCCAAAGAGGAATGTACCTCTTTTAATATGTTTTCCCAGTCTCCAAATAGGGAACTCCTCTCAAAGGAAATTGTACACACACACACACACACACACACACACACACACACACACACACACACACACAATCAGCGTTTGCAGGATTCAAATCCCTACCTAACTATGTTATGATACTAGAGATACGCATTTACATGGTGCTCTATATGCTTTACTGGGTGGTTTCTTTTCTCCTGTGATATTTGTAGGACGCTGACATCATCAGACTGGACATGGTAATGTGTGTACACTTTGTTTTATGCAATTCCAGGAATGAGCCATGTGGGTCGGCAGGTGTCAACAGCTTGAACAGGACCCCATAATTCTTACCTTGTGTGATCTATCTGTGGACACATTGACATGCCTTCATATGTCAACACATATTTATGCACAGATTGTTGGTTTTGTGGATACGACATGTGTCTGGGATGTTGATAAAGGGCTATTCAAAGTCCATGTGGGACATGTGTAGCTCTGTCCAGTGATGTATGTCCTGGGTGGCTGCCTTGCAAACAGTCTAGCATGTTTGGGAACCATGATCTGCACATGAACATACCACAGTTGGTAGGGTTGTGTGTTTGTCAGCTTCCAATAGCTCTGTTTATGACTTCAACCATGATGGACTCCATGGCCTTGCAGATCAGACTTCATAGGCTTACTGGACTATACTTCCCATGGTGTGTTGTGTACCAACGCTTGTGGGGAGTGCCATATGTTGCTGTAACACATTGAACGGTTCCAGATCCTGTGGAGAGAGTGAGGCTCAACAGACTGTTCAGGTGCAGGGTCTGTTTGTTCTGTAGTTCATGCATGACACATATTGGGGAAACAATGTAATCCAATTGCTGCCATGCTTTTGGCTTTGGGGGGAGCTGTTCAGCCATTCTACATGTGATATCTCCTGGTATGATGATAGGGACTATCATCAGTGGGAGGTGGGTATGTATATATGGGCCTGTCTGACAAGATGTCGGCATTGTCCGTCAGGTACAGTTGGCCCTGACTCAGGACATATATGAGTGTTCATTGCTATTTATGACATAGCTGAAGGAGGTGTCATGATTCAGTCTGGACTCCTTCTCAGCTACTCTTTACAAAACACCAACAAACCTGAGCACTAATCCCTGTTATACTCTTTTACACACTTAACACCCTACTGATCCTTTGTGATCAGGCTATGAAGTATGTCATCATAATATCCTGGCATGTACAGGGGTCGGTTCTGTGTGTACTCTCCAGTCCAGCTGGTGAATATTGTGATTTTGACACAATGTCACATCTGCCTCATGTACACAGGCAGCCCTCTCCTCCTCCCAACAAACTCAGATATATGTGAGAGATGCACCTATATAGACATACAGGAGGCTAAGCTCTCTCGACCCATGAATGGCACAGTCTATCAGGTGGTGAAGGTAACCACACACACCACATATCAGTCTCACATAAACCTATAGCGACAGCACTCAAACCACATTATCACACATAACCATACTCGGAGGCTCTAAATAAACTCTGCCTAAGTAGCAGAGACCTCCAAAGCAGACACACAAACAACTGCTACCCCACTACAATACCCACATATCACATAGTTCACAATGTCAGTGTGCCACACAGTCACTGCCCTTCACGCTAAACAACACACCTAATATACTTGTAATAGGTGACACTTATTGTCAGACACACTGACGTCCCACTCACCAGGCCAAACAAGGGAATAGTCACTTTGAGCTGTCTGTCGGGTGCCAGGATCCACCACATAACATATGCACTCAGGTCACTCCAAAGCAAGTACAGGACTGGCTCCATCATTGTCCATGCTGGTGCGTAAAACCTCAGACGTTCCTCCCTCAACCACATGACATGATACATAGAGGAACTCTCTGATCATGTAGCCCAGGCCAGTATGACCCTGACCTTGTCTAGCATCTTACACTCACCAAGTATGATGTCACAGTATACAGACAAACTTATCACATTTAACAGTTGGCTAACATATTGGTGTCATTCAAAGGGGATCCAGTGTCTGTCAGCCACGTAGCTTCGATATGGACAGCTTGCCCCTGTCACCCTTGGACTTTTGAATACTGGCTAAGGCTCTTGCTACCACCATAGTGCCTTTTTTAAGCAGGGCTCAAAAGACAAGCCCACCTCCATAGACATTACAGAGTAAATGAAACTAAGGGTAATGCTGCTCAACACCAGATGTGTTACCCTCAAATTGAGCCCACTCAGGACTCTCCTCAATATGGAGAATAGTGATATCTGTGCACTAACAGACGCCTGGTTCAGGCTCACAAATGCACACCAGCACTACCAGGTTATGTTTCATACCATGCTTTCTGACCACAAGACTCGGAACGGACAACACAAATAGGGGGAGTATCCATATACATCACAGATACACACACCTCCGGGTTAGTAGCACTGTACGAAGCATCACAGACCATACATATGCAACTAACATTGTGCAAAACTGCTTTTCGATTTGTTGCCTGCTACAGACCACCCTCCCAAACTCAGGAACCACACTCGGCTTTCCTGGAAACAATGGATAATATGAAGGTCTCCCCAAACACCATTATATTGGGTGACTTCAAATACCTAAACATTGACTGGGGATACTACTCAAGCCCCAAAACCCTCGCTCAACAGTCGCTACTATTTGTAAACTCATATGCTATGGCACAACCGGTCACAACACCCACAAGAGGGGAAAACATATTGGACCTGATCATCACCAACATGAGGACTCTATGTTCCACACCAGCAATATACCCCTCATTGGTAAGGTCAGAACATACATTTATCTCACTGGACATCCATATCCCATCCCCACACCCATCCTGGGTAATCTTGGTGAACTTCTCATAAGCCAACATCTCACTTCACCAAAGCAAGGTGGTATCCTTCAGAGACTCTGGGACAGTGGTAAATACGGCTCAAACTGCTGAATCCTTTACATACACATTCTATGGACACCTAGTGGACTGCATGGATTATGCTATCCCAAATAACAACAGGACTCACTCCTCCAATGGCAGGGGACCTGTCTGGTAGACCCCAGCCATTAATAAGCTATACAACGACAGGAGAAAGCTACTACATGATAGAGCACAATCCCAGACAGGGAAGGCATCTGTGATCTGTACTAGCAGACAGCTACGATA
The DNA here is from genome assembly GCF_019279795.1 of Protopterus annectens. NCBI lineage: Eukaryota > Metazoa > Chordata > Ceratodontiformes > Protopteridae > Protopterus > Protopterus annectens. Next base: position 1,279,997,225 of record NC_056732.1, on the reverse strand, counting down.
GCTCATGAATTTATCTAAGGGCTGCTTCTAATGGACAATTGCACCAGACACGTAGGACAATCACAAGGCCTTCTTCAGTTATGTCAGGAACCTGGGTGGACACTCACTGATATGCTGTGAGTTACTGCATACTGACTAAACATACCCTGAACCCACTGACATTGCCAACATCCTGGCAAACAGGTTCAGTGCAGATGTCTCCCCCCATCCCCCCTAAGGAGCAACTATCCATCCCAACAGAGTGTAACCTCATGACATCACAAATTAACAGGTGAGTGCTGCCCTCCCCAAAGCAGACAACACAGCATCAATGGGACCAGATGGTGTCCCGGCCTGCATCTTACACGAGCTTCATGACAGACATAATCCTCACATTACGTCACTGTTCAGTATCAGAGTTACTACAGGATATGTACCCAAGGAATAGCGTACAGCAACAGGTGTCCCACTCCACAGAGTTGGTGCCACAACAGACCACAGACAATATCACCCTGTAAGCCTAACTAGCCTGTTTTGCAAAGTTATGGATTGTATTGTCATGGGACTCATACACATAGACATCGGGAACCTACAGACACAGTGTCCTACACATTTCAGCGTTGTTGTGGGCAGATCTTGCCTCTTGAACCTGTTTGTATTCTTTAAACAGTTACCAGGTCCATCAACGTAACAGCCTACCTGGATCTTGCAAAACCCTTCAACACAATACCCCACTCGGCCATTATGCATAGGCTCACAAGCGTCGATATGGACACATATCTCACATGATGGATTGCTACCTGGATCAGGGATAGCACCCACATGGTCAGAATTGCAGGTGCCATGTCTGACTATACACCAGTTACACGTGGCATCCCACAAGGCTCAGTCCTGGGACCTCTCTTGTTCAGTATATATTTGTCTGACATACAGGCTAACACAGGGGGAATATGGCTGACCATGTTCACAGATAACTGCAAACTGGGTGCCATAATCAACTCTCCAGCTGGCACATGCATACTTAAACAGGATCTCACAGAGATGGATGACTGGTGCCTGAGCCATGGCCTACAGCTAAACGACATTAGTTGCATAGTCATCCCCTTTGGGAATAACAACATGCCCACACATTACCATATAGGTAGTAATCCATTACATACGGTAGGAGTTGTTAGGGGTTTGGGGACACAACTTGTTCGTACTGTCACCTTTGACAATCACATTGCCAAAGTGGTTGGACAGACCTTCTATATAGCCCACCTTATCCCATATGGTTTCACATCTAGATCGAGTGAGGTCATTGTGCCCCTATACTTATAACAACCATGCTTGGTTACAATGCCACATTTGGGATGTACCTTACCCGACACCTGCAGCAACTGTAACGGCCACAAAAGTTCCTCACCAAGCAGATCTAGGGACTCACACGGATGCCTTACTCAGTTCAGATACAGTAACTCCAGCTCTACTCAGTCACTTACCGCCTACTGGGATATGATGTGTGCCTGTTGTTTACGGAAATACCCAACCCAGAATTACTGTACATGCTCCACCTCAAGATATCCGACTCCCTTGGAGCTACACACTCCAGGGACATATACCTCAGCACAGATGTTAATAGGATATGCTGGTGGGATTTTTATCCCAGAGGCTCCACTCACTCTGGATTGTAATCCCGGTTTCGCATAGGCAGAGCCACCAACTGACCACCTACAGGAGACATCTTGACAACTGGATGGGGACAACTGGATGGATGATCATATGATTACCCCTGGGATAACTTCAGGGTCCCTGCTAGACAGAGGCACACTAGCCTAAACATACATGGGCTATCTTGTGTGACCTACTATTCACAGGCACAGTGTAGTAATCTGACAGGGTTCATAGGTTCATAGGTTCATACTAGGCTATCTGCCCTAGGGCATTTATAAGCCTAGCCAGAGTGTGTATGGCTTTCGCCACCCATATTAAATTAATTTTGCTATGCCCTTTTTCAAGGTTAGTATACTGTGCCTCTGTCTAACAGTGACACAGAAGTGATACCCAGGGTAAACCTATGATCTCCCATCCACTCATCAAGATTCCTCTTGAAGAGAGTCAATGAGGGACTCTGCCTAACCTGGACTGGGATTTTATTCCAGAGTGAAGGGAGCCTCTGGGTTATGAATCTGTCCCTCCAGCATGTCCTATTTATTTCAGTGCTGAGGTTCAAGTCCCTCGAGCATGTAGCTCGATGGGATTTGGATTTTCTGAGGTGCAGCATGTCCATTAATTCCGGGTTGGACATGGCTTTATACGTCAGGCACAGATCGCCTCTGAGCAGGCGGTATCCAACTGAGTAGAGCTGGAGTTTCTTTAACCGGGCAGCATACGGCATCTGTTTGAGCCCCTTGATCCTCTTGGTGAGGTATTTTTGGGGTCTTTCCAGTTGCTGCAGGTGTCTGGTAAGGTACATCCCAAAAGGGGCATTGTACTCAATTATGGGCCTGATGAGGGATGAGTAAAGAGGCACAATGACCTCCCCTGATCTAGATGTGAATCCCTTCATGATTAGGTGGGCTATATAAAATGTTTTTCTAACCACTTTGGCCACATGATTGTCAAATGAGAGATTGCTATCAACTTGGGTCCCCAGGTCCCTAATTACTTCTTCTGTACTTAATGGATTACCACCTATGTGGTAATTTGTGCACTGTTTTTGCCAAAGGGATGACTATACACTTTTTGGCGTTTAGCTTGAGGCCATGGCTCTGGCACCAGTTGTCTGTTTCTATGAGGCCCTTTTGGAGGATGCTTGTGTCGGCTGGGGAGTCTATTATGGCGCTCAGTTTGCAGTCATCTGCGAACTTGGTCAGCCACAGCCCTTCCATGTTGGCCTGTACCTCCGAGAAATATATACCGAACAAGAGAGGTCCCAGGACTGAGCCTTGTGGGACGCCACTTGTAACTGGTTTGGAGTCTGACATGGCTCCAGCTATTCTAACCATGTGGGTTCTGTCCTTGAGCCAGTTTGCAACCCATCTAGTGACATAGGGGTTTATATTTAAGCTGGTGAGCTTATCTATAATGCCCAAGTGGGGTATTTTATCAAAGGCGTTTGCGAGGTTCAGGTAGGCTGTGTGGACGAAAGCCAAACACACTCTGGCTAGGCTTGTACATGCCCTAGGGCAGATAGCCTTGTATCGACCTCTGAACCTATGATAATGTTCGGGATCCACAATGTTTATTGCTGATACTGTTTGCTGGTTTTTATCTTCTTTGCTTTCCCAGTTTCTATGAACAACTTAGGCATCTGCAGAACATATTTGATTATGACAGGGTTCCACTATATTATATACGTGTCTGTTGTCATATAACTGTGTGCACAGGGCAGATTGCTGGATAGTGAGAGGCTCCTGGGTTAACACATGCAACTGCCAGACATGTTTGGCCCACTGCTGTACTCAGACATGGCCTAAGTGTGTGAGCATGCCCAGTTCAGGCTTTCCGTGTTTTGTTGCCTGACATTTGTCTCATTTATTCAAGTGTGTGAGCATGCCCAGTGTTACCTTTCAGTATGTTGCTATCTGAGGTCCACTACATTTGTTGATGTGTGTGAACATGACCAATATTAACATTTATACTGTGTGTGTTGGAAGTCAGGTTCTATTCTTACTGCAGGACTCACCTTTGTGTCATAACTTGACAGGGATTATGCTGTGCCTGCAGGGTTTCCATGAGATACTTTGCATAGACTTATCAACATTTCTTCATACAGGCCAACCACTGCAATACTGTCATGGTTTAGTGGGTCAGTACTATAACTATAGTGCACAGTATCCTGGGTTCAAGGCCCATCACTGCTTTATATTTTCATACTGAGCAGACCAGACTGCTTAAGGACCAGTAGAGCAAATATGAGCATGTTGGCTTTTGTTCAGCTATGCCCTACTTAGTCCGACATTGCTCAATATTCACCAACATTGCTGGACGTTGCCCAATATTGCTCAACATTGACCACAGTTGTGCTAGTTGGTGTGTGTGTGATTTTGTTTGCATATACTACATTGTGGTAAATGCTGTTTATCACTGCTTTATATTGCTTAACACATGGCAATCATGCCTCAGGTGATGCTGCAGGGCTGCCTATGTCAGATGCACATACTACACTCCCTATACTTATTTGAAAGCAGGTAGTGTCAACTTAGGCATCCATTTTACTATATGTGTGAGTCAGAGAGAGAGGTATCATTTCCAGAGTTCCTACTGAGTCAGTGTATGTGCTATGCGTTGCCGCTTTGCCAAGGCCAAAGCATACTGGGCATGCCTCTTTCTGCCTACTGGGGCAGGCTCAGGTTGTTCCTCCTCTGAGTCACGCTCTGCCTGTGATGGCCTTGGCAATGGTGGGGGGCTGTTTGGCCCAGCCCTATGCTGGTCCTGCTGCAGCTGTTTTCGCAGGATCATATTATGTAGCATAGCACATACCATGACAATTTGGGTACATGTAGTTGGTGAGTACTGCAAGGCTCCACCGGATGTGTCCAGGCACCGAAACTGTGACTTGAGCAGCCCAAACACATGCTCGATTACATTTCGTGTTTGTGCATGTGCCTCATTATGGTGTTCCTGTTCAGGTGTGTGTGCATTTCTGATGGGTGTCATCAGCCACAGCTCCAGTGCATAGCCAGCATCCCTCACTAGGTGACCATGTGGGATGTCCCCATTGACAAATGTCTGGTACAGCTGTGTCAGATACCAGATATGGGAATCATGGTAGCTTCCAGGGCAGCCAGCGCACACATTCAGTATTATGCCCTGGGCATCACACACAACCTGGCAGTTGATGGAGGGGAAGCCCTTGCGGTTGAAGTAGACCCTATCCCGCTCACCGGCTGGTGCTTTGATGCGTATGTGCATGCAGTCTATTGCACCCACTACCTCAGGGTATTCCGCTATTTGCTGGAAGAGATGCATATTGCTGGCCAGTACCTCTTGGGAATTGGGGAAATATACATGATCACCGACATGTGCTGACATGGCATCCAGGAAACGGCGCAGTACCCAGGATGCTGATGCTTGTGCTATCCCCATCATATCACCAGTTGGTCTCTGGAAGGTACCTGTTGCTAATATTCTTAGGCCAAGACATACCTTGGTTTCCACTGGGATGGATTCCCCTCTGCTGATTCTGTTTATGAGGCGTGGCCTGCACAGCTCAACAATTTGCTGCAAGAGGTCTCTGTCCACTCTATAGCACTCCACTATCTCCAGCTCATGTAGCCCCTGGTAGGTTATCCTGGGCCTGTACACTCTTCTCCGTCTCCTCACTGTGGGTTGTTCAACAGCATTCGCATTGTCACCACCCTCAGCATGTTGCATATGTCGCCTTATAACAGCAATGGCAGCCCCTAGCATTTCTTTGTCTTAGTAAAGCTTTTTCAGTTTTCACTTCTATTAGCTTACTGCAGTGTTGCAGTGTCTCTTGTGAGAAACATAATGGACTGCTGTTTGCAGAGTTTTAAGTGCTGGACTGGGCTGGGCTAGTGTACTGCCTGTGTAATTGCCTGATTCTGATTGTTTTCACCTGCTAGCTCTGCTAGTACTCCCTGGCAGCTTCCTACTATTTGTTGTGCTTCCTTTTTCCTTTTTGTTTCCTCGGGAGGCAGCGCCACGCACACAAGCGCAA